>NC_052051.1:6174447-6324447 GCF_903992535.2 Arvicola amphibius
CTATATGTTGCTATTTTTCCATCTCTGTGACAAACACCTGAGAAAATCCACTCCCGGGGAGGAGGGGTTGGTTTCAGCTCAAGGTTTCAGAGGCGTCTGATAGCTGTCGTCCTCCAAGCTTCTGAAGATTCCCTAGGCGCTCTCTCTCTCTCTCTCTCTCTCTCTCTCCCTCCCTCCCTCCCTCCCTCCCTCCCTCCCTCCCTCCCTCCCTCTCTCTCTCTCTCTCTCTCTCTCTCTCTCTCTCTCTCTCTCCCCAGAAAATCTCAAGAGAGTCAGGAGGAGCATCATGGCAGTCACTCTGAAGAAAACAGGCCACATGGTGCTGACCTGCAGAGAGAGAGAAATGAGCATGTGTGGAACCTTGTGGGGGGGGCTCCATCCCCTGAGAGGAGCAGCAGGGGCTCACTGGAACACTGAGGGTGCCAAGACCATGAAGGAGATGAGGCCCAAGCCAGCACCCACAGAGTCGTTCCTGTAGCACTAAGTGGAGAAGCGGGAGGCTCCTATCTCAAGGGCCATCATGAGCCACAGAAGGTTCTGAGGCAACAGAGCATCAGGACCCAAATGGCCTCATACAAAACCAGGCAGCTCTGGACATGCGGGGGAGGGGGGGGGGGGGGGTCACAACTCTGACCTCTGACCTGGCCCTGCCGGTTCTGCCACAGCTGTTGCTTGGGGTCTAGGCATAGTGTTTTTTAAAGACACATCAGCTCCATGCATCTGGCAAGGCTGGGGTCCGCTTTCCCACATCTCAGTGCCGGGGTCGCACCGTGCAGCCTGTCTTGTCTCCACCAAGGCAGTCCGGGCTTGTCGCTACACCACCCTTCTCCAGGCCCCAACCAAAACCCCAACCGTTTCCAGTAATGGAATTTCATGCTCTGAGGTCTGTCCCACCCTCCCCGGCCTCTGGTTCCAGAAAGAGTGCATTCTGGGACTGACATAACAAAAGCCTACGTTTTTTGTTTAGTTCTAGCTGGCTCTTGGAAGGCTCTCCTCCAGCCCACTCCTGACAAAGGCCATTCCTTTGTGAGCTGCAGCCTCTGCCAGACCTGATTGGAGCATTTCTCTTCCAAATAAGCCACCTTTGCAGGAAACATTATTTTTTTAATTACCTAAGTTCCACCATGCCCTCCTTCCTCATCACCTCAGTTTCAAGGTGACTGACTCCTGCCTCCAGCTGTCTGCCTTCCAAGAGGTATTACTGGGCTGGGAGGAACAGGCAGGGACAGGCAAGAGGCTGGGCCAGGTCGCACTGCCTTATGGAAGGCAAAGTAGGAAGACATGCTCAAAAGGATTTACTCTGCAAATGCCCAAACACCCAGCAACACAAAGGCAGATAAACCAGCGCTGGGCAGCTGGCCTTGGATGAACTACTTCCCAAGTGTCAGGACCTGAATTCAGATCCTCAGGATTCAGCGTGGGGTGGAGACAGGGTGATCCATGGGAATTGTTGGCTGGCCAGCCTAGCCCAATCAGTGAGCTCCGGGTGCAGTGACTGACCTTGTCTCAAAATGCACTGAGGGGTGGGGCGGGGCCATGGGATTGGGGGAGAGATGGCTCAGAAGTTAAGAGTGCTTACTGCCTGTGTAGAGGACCTGGGATCAGTTCCCAGCACCCACTTCCGTGGCTCACAACCACCTCTAGCTCTAGTCCATGAAGTGGGGTTCGAGGCTGGACCATCAGAGGCTCATTCATGTATGGTGCTCTCTTGTCCTCTTGGCAAGGCAGAGAATGAGGCAGAGCATGGGACCTGGGAGAACCTTGGCAGAAGCAGACTGATTCGAATATGAAAGAAACCAGTAAGCAAAGAAGAGAGATGCAGCTCCCTAATCCACCCACCCCTAATCCGCTCAGCCCCCTACCACAGCCCAGGCCAAGTAAACCAGCTGGAGTCACCAGCATGTGACAGAGACACCCCAGAGTGCCTGTGGCTCATTTCGAATTTCTTATTTATTTTAGTTTATGTTATATGAGTGTTTTGTTGTTGTTGAATTTGTTTGTGAGGTCTTCTGGTCTCCTGTTTTGCTTAGGTTTTTTTTGTATTTTTGTTGTTGTTGTTGTTAATGTTTTTTTGAGACAGGGTTTCTCTGTCTGGCAGCCCTGGCTATCCTGAAACTCACTTGTAGACCAGGCTTAAATGTACAGAGATCCTCCTGCCACTGCCTCCCAAGTGCTGGGATTAAAGGGGTGTGCCCAGCTGGTTTTTTTTTTTTTTTTTTTTTTTGAGACAGAGTTCATCTATGTAGTCCAGGTTGTCCTGGAACTCATTATGTAGACCAGGCTGTACTTAAACACAGAGATCTACCTGTCTCTGCCTCAGATGCTGGGTTAAAACTGTATGGCAGCCGGGTGAAGGTGGCATACCTTTAATCCCAGCAAGAACAACAGGTGCTCTTAACCACTAAGCCATCTCCCCTGGGCGGAGACTTCAGGCGCTCGTGAGCCTGAGGTCCATGAAGCTGTGTGTAAAGGGGACTGCTGAGGGGCTTTCTTGGGAGAGCCCACCGTGGTGGTTTGAAAGAAAATGGCCCCCAAAGGGAGTGGTATATGAGTAGGTGTGGTCTGGTTGGAGGGAGCGTGTCACTCACTGTGGAGGTGGGCTTTGAGGTCTCATATATGCTCAAGCCTGGCCAGCATTTCAGTTCAGTTTCCCGATGCCTGCCTATCAAAGACGTGGGAACTCCATCATACCTGCCTGCAAGCCACCATTCTTCCCATCCTGATGACAATGGACTGAGCCTCTGAACTCTAAGCCAGCTCCAATTCAATGTTTTCCTTTGTAAGGGTTGCTGTGGTCATGGTGTCTCTTCACAGCAATAGAAACCCTAAGACACTGACACCTGCAAATGGCCCCGAGAGTCCAGGCAGTGTGATATAAACCCTCATCCTCTGAGCAGCGTTCGCTATGGGAGATTCTGAGATTTTTCTCCGCTCCAACCTGCTCCCCTTTCATGAGCAGATACAGTCTCTTGCTAACTTTTCTGTTCCGCTGCTATTCATGTGTCTCAGCCCAATCCCTTACCCCGGGACACAAGAACTAAGAATACCACTGGTGTGTCCATCAAATCCGGTGTCCACTGTTAGCATTTGGGCTATGCCCTTTACCAGCGCAAGATGCTGTGGCATAACAGACATTTCTATCAGAAAAAGATAGTGAAAATATGGTTTTGTTACCCTAGTTAGGTTTTCACTAATAAATGATTTTTAATTAAAAAAAAATCTGTCCTGGAGATCAGCATAATGAAGTTGCCTATCCAGGTTGGGGAGTCCATGAGACAGGCACCCTATGCCCAGGGCATGCTTTGAGAGTTCCCTGCAGGAAGCTACTTGTCAGGTCCTCCTGGGAGCTCTCCATTCCAGTCCCGTCCATTGGCAGTGCTGCCCCTACCCTTTGCAGTTGCTTCATCTTGTCGGTTTCCTCTGTGCTCGGTGAGATGCCAAGCCGCTGAAGCCCAGTAGCCTCGTTCCTGCAGGGCTGAGCAGGAGGATGGATGGTTTTGATGTTCCCTCTCAGGCTTGCTCCTCACTCACCAGTCCAGGCAGGGTCCACCCCTGGAGGAGAGTATTACCGAGGCAAATGTTGGTTACCATGGACATCATAACCCCTACGCTCACTGATGGAGTCCAGCGGTGGCCCCAGGCCTGCAACGATGCGTGGGGACCTGGGACCCTTCCTCTGTGATGGAGACAGCGCTAAAGGTGAGGTTATTCTTCCTTGTCAGTGAAGCAGCTTCCTAGCCCAGTCCTCCCTCCTTAAACAAACTCTCTGGCCTCCCGTCAGTCAAAAAGTCACATTCAAATATTTAATCCCATGCTGTGAACTGAGGGGGACATCTTCTACTGGTGGACTGTCCGATGAGCTATTTGGAGAATGCGTGGTTCGGCAAGTCTCTCCCAGCTCCGCTCTCTCAAGAGAGCAAGGCAAATAAAGTACAAAGAGCAGACAGCCAGAGGATTAAGGTGCAGAGCGAGCCATTGTGTCCAATGCCTGTCTGTTGGTTTAACTTGGGGATTTTTTTCTTTCTTTTTTCAGTAAACATCATTAGCAATGTATATTTTTCCTTTGGAAAAATAAAAGACACAGATAAACTTCGAATACTTTTTTTAATACATTTTTTTTTCTTTTTTGAGTTCATCTCTCTGAGACCCACAGCACCGTTTCCACCGAGATGGGAGTTGTAGGTGGCAGATATCCCTAACACTTGGGGCTTGGGGATCAGGCCTGACATCCCAGCTACTTCAAAGACTGAGGCAGAAGGAGCATGAGCCCAAAGGCTACCTGGACTACAGAGTGAGTTCAAGGCTAGCCTGGGCAACTTAGTGAAGCTCTGTCTCAAAACAAAGTAAGTCGGGCATGGTGACGTATGCCTTTGATCTCAGGACCCAGGAGGCAGAGGCAGGAGGATCTCTGTGAGTTTGAGGTCAGCCTGATGTACAAAGTGAGTCTCAAGATAGCTATGGCTAAATAGTGAGACTCTGTCTCAGAGACGCAAACAACAACAAAACTAAAGAGTAGAAGAGAGCTGGGGATTGATCCGTGCAGTGGCTAGTATGCATGAAGTCCAGGATTCCACCTCTGGAAGGAAAGAGGGAAGGCGGGAGGGAGGAAGGGAGGGAAGAAGGAAGGAAAAAAAGGGGAAGGGGATGGGGGAGGAAAGGCCTTAAGTAAAACCTAGGAAGGAAATGACACACGGGACATCCGCCAGTTTCAGTGCTGTCTGTGATGTGCAGGACCTCCAGGTGTGTCTGGAGGGCATGCATGAGATACTGGTCACTCAAACCCAGGACAGGCAACAGGCCCAGACACCAGTAAAGACAGAGATAGTTCCTCCTGTGTGGAATGTGCCAGAAAAAAAGTAAACAAAAACAAAACAAAAAACAAAACAAAAAAACCCTGTGTTTCTTTCTGGATCGGGTCTTTACTATCGAACAGATTCTCTTCTTGCTCCTGTGAAAAAGCCCCCACATGCATGGACTATTTCACTCGTGGTTGGCACCAGAGGCACCAGAGGCACCAGAATGACTTTGAAATCCTAAAGTCCTCCCGTTACCATCAGTTAGGTGCAGGGACAGCAAGCACAGAGGGTGTCGGCTCCTCCGCAGAGCCATGTGCCCAGCATCGAGTTTGGGAACACATTAGCCTACCCCCATGCACGTTGGTCAAACTCACCAAGAGTGATCATACATCTCCATTTCCAACAGCAGGCATTTATGAAGAGGGAAATATGATTTGATATGGGACCTTGGATGTGTCTTTTCAGAGCTTCTGGGGCCAGGAAAGAAGGTAGCATGCATCCCCAGTGGCTCCTCCCTTATGAGCTGCAGCAGTGTTGACTCAGGAGACTGTGCTGTGCCCAGGCGCTCCTGGCCCATGCGTAAAGCAGGGAATGTTCTGGAACTGGGGTGTTTCTATTCCCTTGGGGCTCTCTGATGAAGCCCCTCCACCCTGGAGCTCTGCATCCACAACCTGAGGCTTCCTCAGAGCTGCCCGTGGTCCCAGCTCTTTCCACTCCCTCCTCTTGCCATCTCCTCCAGTCCTCTCTCTTCTCCACACTTCCAGATATCAAACCTACATCTATATCTGAAGGCTCCTCCTCTCTCCTGCTCACCATCCCTGCCTCCTGTGCTGGGATTCTCACTGGGACTCTGTATGCCGATCTGCCTTGCATCTGCTTCCCGGAACAGCTGAGCCACACAGACACCTGTGCAGCAGGTGCCAGGGACTTGACCCAGAGGTGGATTCTGTCCCAGTGCCCTATTAAAGCGCCTGGGTTCCCCCTGCCCTGCTCTCACAATGGACCCAAGCCTCCGTTCCTTCCTACTGGGCTCCAGGGGTTCTGACGACTGTGGGCACCTCACTTACCTCCATAGCTTCCCCATGAGTGGATGAAGACCTTAGATATATGAATAGAGCCCTGGCCACAAGGGAATCACAGGTGGGAGTGGTCAGGATGCTACAGCCAAGGTGTCATATGCCAAAGCCTTTGGAGTCTCATATTCGTTCTGTCTCTAGGGTCTCACCAACTGCTGTGTTCACTGAGGGCCTTGGTTGGCTAAAGCATGGAGTTTTGTGGAAGGATGGGGCGTGGTCGTGGGTGGGGACCAGTCTCACAGATTAGAGGAAGAGAACCACTGCCCCGACATTGATGCATGGCTCCATAGAAAGTGCAAAGACCACTGTGAGTTGGAAAGTCCTTGAGCTGTGGTGGGGGTGGCCCTGACTGTACTCTTGCTTGAAGAGCTGTAAGTAAAGGGAGACAGAGGATGTGCCTTCAAAACAACCAACATCCATCCCAAGTACCAGTGACTGAGCCCCACCAGGTACCCAAAATGGCCCTCAATGTAGGACATTGTACTGCAGCATGCAGCAGAGGACCTGGTGCTTAATACATGCTCACTCAGTAAGTGCTAGACAGACAGGTGGATAATGAATGAATGGATGGATGCATGCATGCATGGATGGATGCATGGATGGGTGGATGATGGATGCATGGATGGATGCATGGATGCATGGAGATGCATGGATGGATGATAGGTGGATGGATGATGGGTGGAGGATGGATGGATGGATGGATGATGGATGGAGGATGGGTGGATGGATGATGGATAGATGGATGGATGGATGGATGGATGGGTGGAGGATGGATGGATGGATGGATGGATGATGGATAGAAGGATGGATGGATGGGTGTAAAGATGAGTGGATACATTGGTGGATGGAAAGATGGATGGATAGGTTGCTAGAAAAGGAAGATGGATGAATGGGCAGATGGGCTAATGAATGGAAAGAAGGAAGCAAGAGTGGATGGAAGGAAGGAAAAATAGATGGATAGACATAGAAAGATCCTTGGGGACTGACCATGGTGAGGTCAGCAAAGTAATAAAGTCACTGAAGAACACACGGTGTGTGTTTACGATCTGCGCAGGGGTGAAGGGTGGCAGCCACTCCTACTGGACTGGTCTGTGTTGGAAATAAAAACTGTTGGTTTTGTTTCTTCTCTGCGAGCAGGCTGTTCACTGCTCACAGTCTGGTCTTGAGAATGCCTCTACCCCATGCCTGGCCTCCCCGGTGCACTGGAGGGCAAATTCAGGCCCGCGAACCACAAACCTGCCAAGGAGAGTTGGGTGAGAAGAAGCTGACAGCATCCGTCATAAAAAAGCTCGAGGCTTGGGCAGAAAAGTAATCATCTTGTAATTGACTGTTTACTAATGGAATCTATTAATTTATTGCCATGAAAGAATCATCTAATTTGTGGTTAATGGTGTTTAAAAGATAAACAGCATAGATTAACTCTCTGGAGCACAGCCCTGGAGAGCTTTGGGTGTGGGAGAGAGTCCAGGCTTGGGCTGGATGGACATTGGGGCCAACAGTCAGCTAGGCTGAAGACAGGGACACAGTGACTCCACCTCCATCACCCCGTATTATCCCCAGCGGAGCTGAATTCTCCCTGTGTCTCCTTCAGAACAAACAAGCCCCACGGCAGTCCCCACCAAACTCATTTGCCCCTTCTCTGAGGCTTCATTCCCCTCGTGGAAAACAATGTAAGTTGTTCTCAGCCTGGTGTGTCAGATGCCAAACCGAGGCCCTAAGAAGTCAGTCATTTTCAGGGAAGAAAACTAGGGGCCAGAGAGGAAACACAGGTGCCCAAGGCACTGGGAGACTGGGCGGGAGGAAGGAACTCAAAACAGAAGTCCCTGTGTGTATCAGGGAGGCCTTAAATCTTTACAAAGATCTACCTGCCTTTGCCTCACCAGTGCTGAGACCAGAGGCGTGTCAGCCATAGGCAGCCCCACTCTTCCTCTTCCTCCACCACGTCTCCTTCTGTCTCCTCTTCTGTTGTTTTCGTTGTTGGTTTTAACATCATTCTAAAAAACTCCCAAGTCTGAGAAGTAAGTAATACATTTCTTGCTAGCATGAATTCGGAATAACACTCGGCTAGTAAAGCAAACCTTACGAGCTACCAATGGTGCAAAAGCCTCACAAATTCTAGCCACGCCCCCAAACACTGAAAGCACCTGGTCTGGCTGGACAGTGCCAAGGTCCCGTGACCTGTCTATTGTCCCAAGCCACAATCCCCAGCCTTGGTGACAGCAATCCCCCAGCCTCCCTCCCTGCTGGAGGACACCTAGAACATTCTCATGACTCAGGGGGCTGGGAAAGTAAGGCCTGAAGCCAGGGAGACTTGGGAGTGCTGATTGCCAGCGTCTCAAAGATTAAGTGCTGGCAGCTGGGGCAGAGCTCTGGGAGTCTGGGTAGTGACTGGCCAGTCTGTGTCTTCATATCTGAACCAGTCCATCTTGGGGCTTCCTTCACTAATATCTTTCCTGGGACCATTTCCTTCCCTCTCTGGGCCTCAAATTCAGGGTCCCCTGGTTAAACACCCCACTAACTTCTGAAATAATGAAGCAGTCAGGCCCAGGAACTCAGTGTGGAAGAGTTTTATTTCCCCACAAAGCCTGGGCCTCCAACATGGGTGTGAAAGTGGTCCTTCGGTGGCAAGGCCCACAGCAAGTCTGAATACCAAGCTCAGGGAAGTGCAGGAATTCACTGAGCCAGGCCTGGGGACAGGCCTTGAGAACCGGAACAAGATAATCCTGTCACTTGAGCCAGTGACTCCTTAGGTCGTGTTCTGGAAATCAGGGAGGCAGGCAAGGGTTGCTTCTGGGTCTGTGTGAGCCAGACTGAATCACGGCATCTCACATGATGCTGGGTCAGTGTCTGCTCTGGCCACCGGAGGCCAGTTCCACATCTCCACTTCCTGTCTTTACCCCTCCAGGGGGGCTTGATGGTCATCAGCCGCGTTCTCCCCTGTAGCGTCTCAAGCTCAAAACAGAACGCTTCAAGGATGCCTTAATAAATGTGTCTCCCGCGCCTGCCTCAGTTTCCTTACTTAGCTTTGCTTTGTCCTCATTGCTGCTACCCAAACCTCAGGGTGAAAGGTCTTAGCCTTAGCAAGAGACTGCCTTCCGACAAAGTGAGCAGCAAGTCCCACTTGGTGGCTAACCCAGTCTTTCATACTGCTACGCGAGTCAGCTACTCTGAATTTTCCCTCAAGACCTAGACTTCAGGGACTGCCGAGGTGATGGTTTGTCCCACCAGGCAGGTAAACCCTTTAGCCACCCAAGGGTGCTCTCATTAGCTTCCCATGATCGCTTTCTGAGTCCTAAGACCTGGAACAGAGTTCTCCTGGAAGTGCGTGGGGGCGGGGGAGGGAGAATAAAATGAAAGAAAAGGTCTGTTTAATCACCCTTATTGTCAAAACAGCGGCCAGGCCAAAATACCTGGGCTCTGACTCACCGCCTGACGTCCTCCGCGGCGAGAGGCGGCAGGAAGTAACTGCAGGCGTCCTGGGCCTAGTTTAGAGGCTCTGGTCGGCATCCTGACCCTTCCTCCCTTGAACAGCTCTGAGATCCAAACTGAGGTGCACACAGGCCCGGGGATGAGGCCCCCTCCTAGGCTCTCCTCCAGTCACGTGCGCACTCTCCCGGGCAGTCTCCCAGGGAAACGCTAGGTTTCTGCACTCCCCTGCATCCCACCCTGGCTAAATCCTGTCCATTGGCTGCACGGAGCCCCAGCGAGTGATGGACACTTCTTGCTTCTTCCTGGAGTTTTGCTTGCCTTGGGTTTTCTCTTGGCTTGCAGGAATCTTTCTCTCCCCCTTGAGGTTCCTTAACTCTGTCCGTCTAGAAGGAGAGCTCCATTTAGGGTGGAGGTGTGAAATGGTCTTCAAGGACTTAGCTAAGGTCAAAGGTTAGGAGGACTGGCTGGGAGTGGGGGGTGCGAGCATTTTGTCTCCATGCTAAGGAGGTAAAATACTAACGGGGGTAAAAAGGCCCTGTCATGGAGACACATCCGTGAGTATTCAGACTGTTGGTGCTATGTAACTCCTCAAGATAGGAATAAAAATTAAAAACAGCCAGTGGCCCTTGTACTACGAAGACAGGTCTGTAGCCCTAGGGTCACCTACTCATCCTGTAACTATGTCTCCCTTCAGCTGGCTCTGTGGTTCAGTGTATAGCAAATCGGACTTCGAATGGTGAAACAGGTATCCTCCAGGTCACTCTGAGAAGCTGCCCCAGCGACTGTGCCCCTGTGGTTCTGGGGCCCCAAACCATTCTAGGTTATGAAACCAAATCCAGGAAAACAAAGTTGCATCAACATCAACCATTCTGGCACCATCCAAGCCCTAAGAGCAGAGAAAAAAACATTGCCAAGGCAGAGGTAAGGGTGGTCAGGGGACAGGGAGGCCCGGGTCACAGGCTCCAACATTCCCACTTGTCAAGGAGGGCAAGAATGAGACACCTGGTGCTTAAGACCACACTGCAGGCTGTCAGACGTGTGACCTTGTTGGGATGCCTCTAGGGTTTTGCTTGTTTTACCACAGCGGGGGGACTGAACCTGGGGCCTCAAGCTTGCTGGACCAACTCAACCCTCAGCTGTAGCTATCAGCCCAGGTTTGCTTTTCCTTTGGAGACAGTGTCTCCTGCAGCGCAGAGTGGTCTTACACTCACTGCAAAGGGGACCTAGAGCAACATGGAGGTGGGAGAGAATCGCCTCCTACAAGATGCCTTCTGATCTCCAGATTCACACCGAGGCATTGTGTCTCCCTGTTCCCCTCAAACTAAATAAACATATTAAAAGTATTTTTGTTGTTGTTTGAGACAGAGTCTCCCTATGTAACTCTGACTAGCTTTGAGTTTAGAGACCTACCTGCCTCTGCCTCCCAAATGTTGGAATTAAAGGTGTGCACTGCCATGCCCAGCTAATTAAGAAAAAAAAATATTTCTCAATGATGTGCACTTGCCTGGATTCCGCAGGCCTCCCCATATCCTTCTCCTGGGGAAAAAATTCAAGAAGCTCAACAGATTAAGATTCTTCAAATTGCAGAGTATGGTGGTTCACACCTTTAATCCCAGCACTTGGGAGGCAGAGACAGCCAGCTCTTTGAATCTGAGGTAAGCCTGGTCTACAGAGTGAGTTCCAGGACAGACTCCAAAGCTGCTGAGAAATGCTGTCTAGAAAAAAACAAAACAACAAACCAAAAACAAACAAACAACAGCAAAAACTTTTCAAATAGACAAAAGTTCTACAGAACATTAAAATGCCATGGCCAAGCAGGAAAGAGCCATGAATGGAATTTCAAGGCGTAAGTCTGGGCTCGTGCATGAAAAAACTTTGCCAGTTCATTAGTCACCAAGTAGCTGAAGTGCAGATTGTAATGACATCTTTCTTTGAGCCTTCTGGAGTTGCAATATTGAAAAGAAGCAATGGCTCACAGCATTGGCGGGAGGAGGACACACATGGCAGCTCTGAGTTCTGGACTATGTGCTAAGATTCTTTATAATGTGTGTCTTTAAAATCTCAGGGTTTTTATTTCTGAGCAATTACTAGAAAATTCTGCATACGGCCGCAAGTTCGTGCTAGCATTTTACAAGGGAGGAAGTGAAACAGGACAAGTTTGCCATAGGCGATGAATGAGAGACATACTACAGCGCAGGGTGAGGATGCAATCGCAGGGCACCACAGCAACAAATGACAGCTCATGAAGAGAGTGGCAGCTGAGCATGACACTGGACACTTGTAACAGGAGGAGCCGGCTGCTTGTTGTCCCGGCCGCCCGGCTATCTTACACCCGAAATAATCACACAGAAACTGTATTCGTTTGAACACTGCCTGGCCCATTAGCTCTAACTTCTCACTGGCCAACTCCTACATCTTAATTTAACCCATTTCCATCCATCTGTGTATTGCCATGTGACTGCGGCTTACCGGCAAGATTCTAACCAGTGTCTGTCTCAGGCAGGAGATCCATGGCTTCTGCCACTCTGCCCTTCTTTCCAGCATTTAGTTCTGTCTACTCCACCTACCTAAGTTCTGCCTATCAACTAGGCCAAGGCAGTTTCTTCCTTCCTTCCTTCCTTTCTTTCTTTCTTTCCTTTCTTTCTTTTTTTTGGTTTTTTTTTTTTTTTTTTTTTTTGTTTTGGTTTTTCGAGACAGGGTTTCTCTGTAACTTTGGAGCCTGTCCCGGAACTAGCTCTTGTAGACCAGGCTGGTCTCGAACTTACAGAGATCAGCCTGCCTCTGTCTCCCAAGTGCTGGGATTAAAGGTGTGCGCCACCACCGCCCAGTGCCAAGGCAGTTTCTTTATTCATTATTCAATGAAAGCAACACACCAACAGAAGAAACTCCTACACCAGACACTTGTAATCTCAGCACTCAGGCAGCTCAGGCAGGAGGATTACCATGAGTTCAAAGCCAGTCTGGGCTACAGAGTGAAGCTCTGTCTCAAAAAATAAAGGCCGGAGAAATGGTTCCTTAGTTAAAAGCACCTGTTCTTGCAGAGGACCTGGGTTTGTTTCCCAGCCCTCGCATGACAGCTCACAGGGTTTCTCTGTATAGCCCTGACTGCCCTGGAACTCGCTATGTAGACCAGGCTGGCCTCAAATTCACAGAGATCTGCCTGCCTCTGCCTCCAGAGTGCTGGGATTAAAGGTGTGCAGCACCATTGCCCAGCTCATTGAGTTATTTTGATGTGCTGGGCAAACCTGAGGTCTCTCACATGCATGGGCAATCACTCCACCACTGTGCCCCAGACTCTGTTCCCTGACTTCCTGGTCCTGAAATACTGTCATTTTTTTTTTACTTTATTTCTTTTTGGTTTTTGAGGATTTATTTATTTGATGTGTATGTGTATACTGTTATTTCAAGAGACATGAGTTTTGTTCCCAGCACCCAACTGCCTGTAACTCCATCTCCAGGGGATCTGACACCCTCTTTTTACCTCCCAATGTACCTGTGCACATTACATACACACAAACACATATACATAAATAAAAATAATTAACACAGGGGTCTAGAGAGATGGCTCAGTGGTTAAGAGCACAGGTTGCTCTTCCTGAGGTCCTGAGTTCAATTCCCAGCAGCCACATGGTGGCTCACAACCATCTATAGTGGGATCTGATGCCCTCTTCTGGCATACAGGCATGCATGCAGACAGAACACTCAGACATAAAATACATAAATTAATCTTTAAAAAATATCTTTAAAAATCCTCCTGTCCTCATCACTGAATATCTGCAAAGCATGTGTGCACGTGAATACACACACACACACACACACACACACACACAAGCCCATATGCTCAGAGAACAATCTGGAAGAAATCTTTGTCAAACTTCTAAGAGCAGTGTTCTTCCGGAGATAGAATTACATCTATGCGCGTAGTGTTGTCTGCGTTTCCGTTGATAGGTACCAGGACTGGCAAGTGCAGGCGGGGGCTGGCAAGAACACAGGCTGCTCTTGCATATGGTGCTTGTCATAAACTTTGGAAACAAACACAAGAGCACTTATCAAAAGTCTTAATGCGCCCCACTCACCTCGCCAGTGATTCTGCTTCTAGGAATTTGCCCTAAGGGAATCGTCGGAGATGGGCACAGAGGCTGGTATACAAGGGTGTCCCCTGAAGAGTTAGTTTACAGCAGTGGGATGGGTCTAAAGAGCCAACCATACGGGACTGTTTTATGGTAAGCGGCCCAGGACAGTGATGCTGGGTGGAGCGACAAAATGTGGAAGATGGGGCAAGGTGGTGGACCAACCGCCCAACGGTGTGCAAGGCCCCAGGTTTGCCCCCAGGATGCCAATAAAATAAACACTGTAAAACAGCGTATGCTGCTATAGGGGCCGAAGATGGACACGTGTCTGTGAAAGTCAGTGGGGTGAATGGATTCTGAGTAATTTTTATTTCCCTTTTCTATTATCCCATACTTTATAATTTCCGTGTGATAAACATGACATTACAATAAAGCATTTGATTTATCATTTATAATCTATTCATTCATTCATTCATTCATTCATTCATTTGGTTTTTTGAGACAGGGTTTCTATGTGTAACAGCCCTGACTGTCCTGGAACCTGAACTGTAGACCAGGCTGGCCTTAAACTTATATAAATCTGTCTACCTCTGCTGGGAATAAAGGTGTGCACAACCACCACCCACCACAATAAGTATTTAAAAAATAAGTCATTTTTTTCAATATATAACTTTTTATTACATTTATGGTGTGTGTGTGTGTGTGTGTGTGTGTGTGTGTGTGAAGACATGGTACATGTTTAGAGGTCAGAGGACAGCTTGGATGAATCAATTCTCTCTTTCTACCATGTAGGTAGGTCTTGGGGACTGAACTTAGGTTGCCAGCCTAAGTGGCCAGGACCTTTACCTGCTGAGTATCTCATAGTCTGCCCCCATCCCCGACACCCCAGCCCCTCCTACTTTTTTCTTTCCTTTTGTTTTGTTTTTAGTAAAAAGCATTCCCAAGAGAATTTACACCAAGGAAGAGTTGTTCTTTCTGGAGATTTCGGTGTCCAGCCAGGCTGTTGGGGACCATGCAGGATCATGGAAGGTCTATGACTAAATCTGTGCCCTGAGCCACCCTCTCTGGTGCCACCTGGACGTGACCTCTCCTAGAAGTTTACAGCCCCTCCCACATCCTCAGTAGGCAGAGAAAAAATGTGACAGCTTCCTGTCCTGGGAGGGGGTGCAGAGGCCAGAGGTCCAGCTGGCCTTCACAGCACCCAAATTTGCCTGATTAAATCAGCTTGGTGTTATGTGTGATGGAAACGGATGGAAATCCCAGTCAGGGTGAGATATTTTTTCTGAACTCCTTTCTCAGGACTCAGAACTGCTCCACTTGTGTAGTGAGGAGCAGCGGGCTGCATCCCCACCTGGCTCCCGGCCGCCTGGCTAGCTTATGCCCCGAAATAACAACACACAAATTGTATTCTTTTAAACACTGCTTGGCCCATTAGCTCTAGCCTCTTACTGGCTCTCACATCTTGACTAACCCATATCTAATAATCTGTATGCCACCACGAGATTGTGGCTTACCAGGAAAGATTCAGCATGTCTGACCTGGCGGCTGGCTCCATCACATCTGTCTCATGTCGGAGCATCATGGCCACTGTCCCAGAGAGGAGAGGCAGGGCAATTTGCCCAAGGCATCTGCCTCACTCCCAGCATCCTGTTCTGTCTACTCCACCCACCTATGTTCTAACCTATCAGGCCAAGCAGTCTCTTTATTAATTAGCCAATGAAACAGCAGATAGATAGAAACACTCCTACATCATTTCCCCTTTTTCTGTTTAAACAAAAAAGAAAGCTTTAACTTTAACATAGCAAAATTACATAACAAAACAGTTATCAAGTAAGAATTACAGTTACAATATTTATATCTATTTTATTTTTTATCATAACAAAGGAAAACAACTATAACTATCTATCTATTCTTCAACTCCATCAAAGACTCCAAAAGGATATAATATTACCTAAGTAAACAAGAGGTAAGCAACTTCCAAAACTCTAGAAATGACAGAGACATCTCGCTGCCTGGACAGTTACCCAAAGTTCCTCTGTACCGTTGGGGCATCCATCTTCAGCCTACAGGCCCATAGTTTCCAGCAGACATTTCCATGAAGCAGGAAATTTCAAAGACAGTTCAGTCACTATCTGCTGTGTCCTGCAGATTGTCTCGCAGACTCTTTCATGAAGCAGGAACCCCGAGAGATCATCTCACCTTTAGGCAAGTTCAGCAGTCCTCTCTCTGCAGGTTCTTTGTGTCCAGTTTATGCCAACAGTCCAGGCAAGAGCAGTTTATTGCCCAAATGGCTATCAAACTCCATAAGGAGCCTCTTTGATGCCCATCTTCCTCTTGAAGTAGATTGATGCTGCCAGGAGCAGATGTGTCTCATTGTCATGAAAAGCCCTAAGTTATTAAAACATTTCAATTGCGATATTCTGTAGTCTTTGAAAGATATGAAGAATGCCTATTTAACTTAAATATATCTTTATATATCTAGAAAATTTAACTAACATGACTACAAGCTTGACTATTATCAATGATTATTCATTAACAACCTATATTTCCTAATTATACATTACATTTTTTAAAATATTTATTTATTTATTTATTATGTATACAATATTCTGTCTGTGTGTATGCCTGCACGCCAGAAGAGGGCACCAGACCCCATTACAGATGGTTGTGAGCCACCATGTGGTTGCTGGGAATCGAACTCAGGACTTTTGGAAGAGCAGGCAATGCTCTTAACCTCTGAGCCATCTCTCCAGCCCCTACATTACATTTTTAAATGAACTACACAATCACAATACCTTAATCAAGATCAGAAATACAGATACATATAACAAAATAAACCTTAAAATCCATATCAATGCAAATTATTCATATCTATATTATATCCCCCTTTAAATGTAAAAGAACATTTGTAAACAATATTTGGGAATATGGGCGCAGTTATTTCTCTCCAAACTGTTTCCTGCTGAATGGGGGCACTGTTATTTAGGTCTTTCATGGTATATAACCTGTGTGCTAGGTACATCTCAGTTGGCAGTTGAGCGAAGTAATTTTTTGAGGGTGTTCACAGCAACCTTTCAGGAGGGCGTGGTCTATCATACCATATTGGGATAGAAGCAATCCATAGGGTCTCATTTTCTGTAAAAACAAAAGAAGAATCTCTTTTCCAAAGTATCATGTCCTTAGATCCAAATTTTAAAGTCAAGGTATTTTCAAAATATCTATTCTGGAATAGTTTAGCAGCATTTATAAACAAATATCTTTTAGCAGCTGTTGCTCCTTCCTCAGCATTCAAACAATTCAAAGAGAGCATAATAGCATACAGTATCAAGATTCTCTGTGCATTTTCCATCTTTATGTGGCTTTACTTCAACCTCTATTTCTTTTATTTTTACTTTTATTTTTTGAGACAGGTTCTCTGTATATCTTTGTCCTGGGATAACTCTGTAGACCAGGCTGTCCTTGAACTCACAGAGATCTGCCTGCCTCTGCCTCCCCAGTGCAGGGATTAAAGGTGTGTGCTACAACACCTTGAACTCACAGAGATCTGCCTGCCTCTGCCTCCCCAGTGCAGGGATTAAAGGTGTGTGCTACAACACCTTGAACTCACAGAGATCTGTCTGTCTCTGCCTCCCAGGCATTCGGATTAAAGGTGTGTCCTGCCACACCTTGAAGTCACAGAGGTCAATCTACCTCTGCCTCCCAAGTGTTGGGATTAAAGGTGTGTACTACCACACCCAACTAATTTCTTTCTTCCTTTTTTTACCCTAAGAACTTTAACCTTTAGCCTGCATATATTTTTAACACATTGTAAACCATTTAGACGTTTTCTTCGACTCTGAATCTTTCTTTTACTGTATATCGCTCTTTTTGTGACCACATGAATCTTTAATTTACCAAACAATATCGGTAGGACTAACGCTGTGACTTTGACAGCTAGATCCAGCCCATTCCTTAGCTTTCCAGCCCCATGGCAGAGGTACTGGCCAGAGCCGTGTTCATTGCCACAACTCTACAGTGTTTCAAGGTCCCTGCCAGAAAGCAAGCTGCAGCATTCTGCTCACAGACTATACTCAAATCCTCCATAGTCAGACTGCCTGCCTGAAAGGGTCAGAGTTTGCCCTGGCAGGACGGCCCAGAAAGCCAGCATTTTAAAACGGTACAGCTTTTTTCCTGCTACGGCTGAAAACCAAAAAGCATGCGTTCAGCTTTTCATCAACAAGTGTTTCGTAGCAGGACCTCTTAAAAGAGCTGCAGGGTTTTGCAGCTAAAGCTGAGTCAGGAAGCCTCTCTTAGATGAGAGCACTTGCTTATCTCTAGCAAGCAGAACAGACCCGAGAAATTACTGCTACCAAGAAAACACTATTCTTTCTCAAGCTTTCTCAAGCTTTCTGTGGATTCAGTTATCCACGTTGGGCGCCACACTTGGGAACATCCAGCTGAGTGGCTGGATTTACCAGAGGCTCAGGCTCCCCTACAGCCCAGTACTCTGGCTGAAATACCATTTAAAACCTCAAACCAGTCATAGTTGGCCAAGACATAAGTAGAGAACACACAAGAAAATCCAGGGGATCCAGTCCAGGAACAGAGACAGTGGAAGCTGGGAGCCTTCCAGAAGGAAGGGATTATTTTTGGCAGCTTCCTTAAATACTAGATGTGCTGAGAGAGTTTCGGACTCAGCAAGCTGGTTCTTGGAGTTCAGGCTCTTTGTCTCTTTCCCCTCCCTTCGTCTCCCTCCTCCCACTGCTGTCCATGGAGCCCCCAGCACTTGGGTTTAGAACTACAGTGGCTCTGATGGGCAAACACAGCAGGTGCCTGTCCGCAAGACAGAGGCACCCGTCCGCAGGACACAGGCACCCATCTGCAGGACACAAGTGCCGTCTGCAGGACACAGGCTCTCATCTGCAGGACACAGGCTTCCATCTGCAGGACACAGGCATCCCAGTACAACACCAGATAACACAGTTATAGGCCCTCTTCCTATCCTATCCCCAAGAGTCCTGGCAGGAAGCCATAGTGCTCCAGACACTCCGGGGTGTGAAGCACTGTTTGTCCCCTGAATGGTAAGACACTGATCACAGTCTGTCCCACACTGCAGTGTACCCATACCACCCTGTCGTGAACACTGTAGGACACAGGAAACAGGCTATACTGGACAGAGTTTGAGGGGCCACAGGCCCGCTGCAACATCGGAGGCATGCCAGGCCCCCAGTGGGCACAGGGTTTAAGCACTGTTACAAAAATGAACAGATGTCTTAGCTAGGATTTCTGTTGATGTGATAAAGACCACAACGAAAAACAATTTAGGGAGGAGAGGATTTCTTTCCGTTTATAACACATAGGTCACAATCCATCACTGAAGGAAGTCAGGGCAGGAACTCAAGACAGAAACTTGGAGAAGGAACTGAAGCAGAGGCCATGGAGGAATGCCGCTTACTGGCTTGCTCAACCTACTTTCTTTTTTGTAACCCCGCTTGGCAGGTCAGTTCAGTTCAGGGTCCTCTGAAGGGGCGCTACCTGAAAGAAATGGGCTGGAGAGAGAAAGGAGACCAAGCAAGATTTTATTTGTCAAGGTCTCGTTTATTAGGGTGAAGGTTACAGCTTATATGGCCCTTGAAAGAGGAACTTGACATGGGGTGGAGGTAGGGGTAGGAAGGAACTTTACCGGGGTAGCAAAGGTCATCAGTCAGCACCCCTGGTTTAAGCCAAAACATGTGAGTCCATTAACATTTTTCAAGATAGTTGGAATATGGGGCAGGTTCCGTAAACAAATAGTTCTCAAGATAGTTGGGATGTGGGGTGGGTTCTCCACAAACATCCTTAGGGCAATGACCCCTGCTATCTTTTTTTTAGGACAATGGTCCCTGACACTTTTTCTTTCTTTCTTTTCTTTAATTTTTTTTCCAAGACAAGGTCTTTCTGCGTATCAAGAACCAGGCTGTAGCTTCTGCCTCCACAGTCCTGGGATTAAAAGCATTGCCATTAGCACGTCAGTCTGCTGTCTTATCAATTCAGGCCCACCTGACCAGGATGGCACCTGTCATACCAATCACGAATCAAGGAGACACCTACAGACTTGCTCGTAGGCCAGTCTGATGGAGACACTTTCTCGATTGAGCTTCCTCTTCCAGGATGACTCTAGCTTGTGTCAAGTTGACAAAAAATCAAAACAAAACAAAACACCAACCGGGACAGCAGAGAAGCCACAGACTGGGAAAATAAACTTGCTAAACATGCATCTGATAAAGAGCTGGCATCCCAGACTTAAATAATCCACCAATGTCCAAAGAAGAAAACAGAGCCAATTAAAAATGGGCAGATGAGGAACACCGCCACCTCGCCCAAGAATACAGATGACGACAGGTGGATAATAGATGCTCAGGTTCATTATCATCACAGGAGTGCAGAGTCCAGAGTAGGGCGGGACTGCAGCTCACTCAGTTGGTAGGGCTCCTGCCTAGCCCTCACAGCATCCCTTCCTTAGCCCACACAGCATCCCATCCTTAGCCCACACAGCATCCCATCCCTAGACCGCACAGCATCCCATCCCTAGACCGCACAGCATCCCATCCTTAGCCCACACAGCATCCCATCCCTAGCCCTCACAGCATCCCTTCCTTAGCCCACACAGCATCCCTTCCTTAGCCCACACAGCATCCCTTCCTTAGCCCACACAGCATCCCATCCCTAGACCGCACAGCATCCCATCCTTAGCCCACACAGCATCCCATCCCTAGCCCACAGAGCATCCAATCTCTAGACCACACAGCATCCCATCCCTAGACCACACAACATCCCATCCCTAGACCACACAGCATCCCATCCCTAGACCACACAGCATCCCATCCCTAGACCACACAACATCCCATCCCTAGACCGCACAGCATCCCATCCCTAGCCTGCACAGCATCCCATCCCTAGCCCGCACAGCATCCCATCCCTAGCCCACACAGCATCCAATCCCTAGCCCACACAGCATCCCATCCCTAGCCCTATGGAAACAGCCCAGGTGATATGCACCAGTCATCTCAGACTTGGAGAGGTAGGAGGTTCTGGAGTTCAAAGTTCTTCAACTACAGAGACCGCTTCAGGCCAGCCTGGACTACATGAGGCCAAATAATAAAATAAATTTAAAAGTTTTAATGTTTTTTAATTTCAAAGATGAGGTTGGATGTAGCTCAGGGATGAAGTATTTGCCAGGTATGTATGTGCCAGGCTCCAGGTCCAATTCCTAACTTCACAAAAAAGTTACAAAAAGATAAAAATACATTTTAAAAATTAAAAGAAGCCAGTTCCAAAATCTTAAGACTGAGCCCTCCATGTATATCACAAGATTTTGTTTTGTTTTAGAGACAGGTCTCACACTGTAGCTCACACTGACCCCAAACTTACTGTCGCCCAGGCTGGCTTCAAACTCATGGCAATCCCTGATTTAGCCTCCACATCCGGCGTTGGGGAGATGGCTCAGCATACAAAGGCTCTTGCTGCGAAGGCTGATGACCTAGATTTAATCCTCAGCACCCACATGATGGAAGGAGGAACCAATTCCTCTGACCTCCACACACACACTGTTGCACGTGTGTTTGCTTGCATGCACATGCTCAAATCATCCACATGCACACACATGAAATAAATAAGTAAACAAATGTAAAATAAGAAAAATTAAAATCTTTTTGAATCCATCATTATCTAAAGGGAAGGAGATCACATGTGAAGATCTCTGGCTTTCTGGGCTTCTGTTTCTCCTGTGGAAGTGCAAGTGTCTTCCTGTAGCCTCAACCTTCCCTAGTTCCTTTTCCTTGGAAAGGAAACCTATCACCAGCATAAGGGAGGGGAGGAAGAAGGGTGGAAGGCCGAGGAAGACATTTGCCGGGATGGCCTTCCTATAATCCCCCAGGAAAGATCCTGAGCCAATGAAGCAAAGGTGCTCGGCTCGGCTGGAGTAGCTCTCTGTGTGTGCAGACCTGCTAACACAGGCTGCCACCAGCCCAGACACCAACCTTCTAGGCCCTGAATAGGATTCTTTTTTGGAAGTTTTTGAAAAAGACACACCCTTTTCCTCAAGGGCTGGGCCCTCCTAGAGGAAGTCTCTTCACGCAAGAAGCAGGTAACTGTTCCCAGGACTTGGCCAGCTGTGCTGGGATAGACTGAAAAGGGATGTCGGGCACGCTCTAGAACCATCTGACAGTGAGGTAGTCCTTGTCCCAGGTCCAGAGGTCAGCGGGCCCTACTCTGCAAGGTCAGACACCAGGAGACATCACCCAGCCACTATATGCCCTTCAAAATGGAAAACCTGGGACCGTGAGCAAGGCCTAGCTGGAGTGCGCCACACTGAGCGGCAGCCATCTCAGGAGGGGACAGCCTCTGTTCTGTTTCTGTGCAGCCTCCTTATCTTCCGGCCTGACTCCATGAGACTTTAGATCCAGGGCCCAGCTCCAGCCCCTTATGACTAACCTCTTGGATCCCTCCCCAACTCTCCCAACATGTTCAGACACCATGCTATTTCTTCTTCAAATGCGCTGGGTCCTCTGTGGCCTCCATGGCCTCCGCACTACTGCTCGGGTCCACCCCTCTTCCTACTGTATCCTGTGACCATGGGGCTTGCCCAGCTCAGGTCTGACCCCTCCACCTAGTGTCTCCAGAGGCCATGTGCTCGCCATGGGGTGACTCCCTGGTCGTTTTGTCGTTTAAATAAATAACTTTTCCCCCTTTGTTTTCTCTCTTTTAAACTTTTCTTTCTCCCTCTTCTTGAAAAAAATTAATTCAGCTGGGTGGTGGTGGCACACACTTTTAATCCCTGCACTTGGCTGGCAGAGGAAGACAGATTTCTGTGAGTTCAAGGCCAGCCTAGTCTACAGAGTGAGTTCCAGGACAGCCATGGCTATATAGAGAAACCCTGTCTTGAAAAACCAAAATAATAATTAACAATAATAATAAATTCTGCATACATGTGGGTTTGTACATGCATGTCCAGGTAACAGCAGAGGTGTGGGAGCCTCTGGAACTGGAGGGACAGGGACCCTTAAGCCTGCTATGAGTGCTGGGAACTGGACTCAGTCCCCTTAGCTGCTGAGCCCTTTCTCCAGCTAACCCTCAGCAGCACTGCCAGAGGCTCGGAAAGCATAGACCGCTTTTCAAGTTCACACGAGGTACCAACCCATCACCTTCTAACAGAGCCCAGCACCTCCATGCAGCCTGGATCGTGGAGTCAGGCTCCTAAATGAAGGGAGAGTTCCCAGGGACTCCTGCCTCTGCCCCCAAACAGGCAAAGGATGCTCGTATCCACACTCTTCTTCCTGCCCCACCCTCTGTGATAACCACTAAGCCTTTACTCTACCTGTACACAGGCAAAGAAAGGCTCTCCACCACTTCCCTCTCTGGATGCTGTTTTCTTTGTAAAAACTAATGTGTGTGGTTCTCAGTCACACCTCAGGAGACAGAGAAGACTGGGGCATTGGTGTGGGACACCCAAGAGTGAAACAGTCAAAACTTTATTTCAGTCTGAATAAAGGGTAAGTGGTTACCTCAAGACTCATAGCAGAAGGCAGAAGGTACCCGCTTTTCTCTCCAACTCCTGACACCAAACATGCCCCTGTCACAGAGGTGGGAGACACTCAAGCATCTCATCTATGAGAAACTGATCTCCTATAGTCATAGAAATTCACCACGCAGGTCTGCACCTCCTCTGTGCTACCAGGAAGCGAGCACAGTGGGCTTAGCTCTCCGCACAGGCCTGTGCTTGCCCGTGATGGCCGAACCCCTCCTCTTCCTTCATCTTTTAAAAGCACAAAGGGAAAGGCATACAGCTCCCCGCTGAGTGCTATGTGCTCAGCCACAAACACTGGGCCTCCAGGTCCCCTGGAAAGGAACTGGGGTGCTGGTCTGGGACCCCATCTCTCAGAGCCCACAGTGGTCACCCTGGCTTCCAAGAACTCTGGGCCAGATGTGCTGCTGGCGCCCCGACTTGGCACACACCAGTGCTATCCCAGCCTGAGTCACTGTTCTTAGAGGTTGAAAGGGAAGCCGCCAATGAGCCAGCCAGAGGTTCCTGAGGCTGAGCTTGAGAGGCTATGACAGGGCCAGCGGAGCTGCAGCAGTAGTGTAGAGGGTGACGGGGGTGGGACAGCCCCTTCCTAGGATTCTCACTGACTCACATCAGGGTGATGGGCTGTCTCCCCACATCCATGCCCACCTGGACTCCAGTGTGTAGTCTTATTTGGAAATCCACACACAACTAAAGTAAAAGTGTACATGGAATGTCCTGAAGTAGGGTAGAACCTGCATCCAGGGAGCATCCTTGTGAGGGACAAGGTGGCACACAGACATACAGAGAAGGCCAAAGATGCAGCTGAGATTGACAGGTCTCCTGGCCAATGCCAGGGATCACCACAGCTATCAGAATCCAGGGGAGGGTCTGGGGGAGACTCTTCATCCGTCTTCAGAAGAGACCAACCTGCCAATGCCACAGTTCTGAGCATCTGTCTTCCTGACCTCTGAGAGAGTCAGTTTGGTTTATTTGAATCCACCCAGTGTATGATAACTTACTAAAGAAGCCGTGGAAGCTAGCACACTCAGACAGAATGGTCTGTATGTCACTTTGCCCTATGAGAAGTGGTGGCCAGCAGATTTGAAGCTCAAAACAGTCCAACAATTTGAAATCACCACCACCACCACCATCACTGTTATCATCATTCCCATCATCGGTACCATGACTATTACCATCATCACCATTATCATCACCATCACCACCACCATTACCACCACCATCATCGCTATTACCATCATTACCATCGACACCATGACTATTACCATCATCATCATCAACACCACCACTACTGTCAACACCGTTATCACCATCACCACCACCATCATCACCACCACCATCATCACTATTACCATCATTACCATCATCGACACCACCATCATCACCACCATCACCATCATTATCACCATCACTACTATCATCATCATCATCACAACCATTGCTACCATCATCTTTACCATCAGCACCATCACCACCATCGTCACCATCACAGATGTC
Source organism: Arvicola amphibius (assembly GCF_903992535.2). NCBI lineage: Eukaryota > Metazoa > Chordata > Mammalia > Rodentia > Cricetidae > Arvicola > Arvicola amphibius. The sequence goes on from NC_052051.1 coordinate 6,198,857, forward strand.
AATGTGGGATGAGTGTTGGATGCTAAGCTTGATGCACTACTTCCCTTTTTTTGAGGCTCTGAGGACCAGAGCCTTGCTCATGCTAAGCACATGCTCTGCCCTAGGGCTAGCCCCGAAGTCCTGCACATCCTTCCTCAATGGTTCCTATGATTCTGCAGAGTAGCTTCCACTGCTTCTGCTTTCCAGACCTGAGAACTATGACCTAGGTGGTGGGAGAACTTTACAGAGTTCTGAACACAGACACCCAATCCCACGCTCCACACTGCTCCTAACTCATTGGCCCTTCTCTCAGCAGTAGAGGGCTACAGCCTGCCAAACCCTGTTTAATGCAGCCTGAGACCAAATGCACCAGGAGCAGGGTCTGCAGACTACCCCCAGGTGCTCAATCTGATCTGCATTCAGCTTCCAATGGAGTCTATGCGAGGCTAGATGTGTGGCTGTTTATAAAGAGAAGCCAGTGACCATCCAGAGAGCAAAGGCAGTTCACAGACATGGTGGGCTATGGCGGTCCACACTTGATATCCTAGCACTGGGGAAGCTCAGGAGACAGAGGCACAAGGAGCCTGAGTTGGAGGACAGCCTGGGCTACATAGCAAGCTTCAAGTCAACCTGGGCTATACAACCAAACCTGTCTCAATTAATAACAATAAATCCAAAAATAGAGAGCTGGGGGCTAGAAAGATGCCTCAGTGGGTACTTGCTGTGCAAGCCTGGCAACCTGAGTTCAATCCCTGCAAGTCAAGCTAGAAGGAACAAATCAATGCCCGAAAGTTGTCTTGTGACCTCCATAAATGCCTCATGGCACACATGTGTGCACACTCATATTTGTGCTCATACAATAATAATTGATAAAATCTATATTGAAGATGATGGGGCTTAATCAATGGGTAAGAGTAGTTGATGTGCATGCACGAAGGCCTGAGACCAGATCCCAGCACTCATGTAAATACTGGGTGTGGCGCACATGTACCTGTGACCCCAGCACTAGCAGGGATGGGGGTCACAGAAACAGGGTAATTGCTGAAGCTTGCTCACTGCCAGCCTGGCTCCAAGCTAAATGAGAGCTTTTCTCAAGACAATAGAATGGAGAGCGAGAGATCAGAGCCCTGGAAATCCTCTTCTTCTGTACTCTGCACGCATGTGCACAGCTGCAGGTGTTCATGCAAGTGTAAGCGTCCACGTATGCGCAGGTGTAGGCATGCCTGCATGCACACCGTATAGTATACATACAAAAAGAGAACTGAGCATCTAATTAGTTGCTCAGTTGTCCTCTGACCTCATCGTGCACAGTGTGTCACATAAATGCACACACACACACACACACACACACACACACACACATACACGCAAAATAAAGAAGCCAGTGTAAAAACGAGCAAGAAAAGGCACAAGGCTTTCAAAGGCTAGTGTGGACTGAGGCCAGTCGGGTGGTTGAGATGCAGGTGTGCAGTGCTCCCCCAGGGGTAGAGTCATAGGGAGTGGTGGAGACTGTGGCAAATGAGAGTGAATACCCAGCCCACTATGGTGATTGTGGCGCCAGCATGGCCAGATCTTCTGGTTTTCCTAGAGAAGCCAGAAATCCAGGCTTTCGTGTGACATATCCCGATATTCCTAGATGTTGGCGAATGTTGGACTTCCCTATAGTGTGCTGACCAAAGCAAGCATACTTTTTCGCTTTACAGTCGTTTGCATAAAACCATCAAATGCGTGGGAAGCTTGTCCACTAATCTTTTTGTTTTTTACATAAGCTGTCCTTGAACTCCGCACAATTCTCGGTCTCCCAAATATTGGGATTATGAGATAACAGCGGTGGAGGGCCACCATGGAACCCTGGCAGGACCAGGCTGGCCTCTGTGTCCCATGTGCTACCATGCCCGGCTGATTGACCCATCTTCCTCAAACCTCCATCTGGCTTAGCTATACAGCTGTCCAGGGACTACCAGGGACAGTGGCACAGGAGCAAGACTCAAGACCACGCAGAAAGAGCCACTGCTCCCCAGGGGTGTCCTGACCTTTTGATCCTGAGATACAATGTTGCCATCTAAAATATGTTGGGCCACCTTCATAGCTATCCTGGGATGCCTGGGGCCCATTGGCCCCTAATTAGACAGACATACCTGAAAGTCTATCTAATGTCTTAGTGCTGAAAACTCAGAGTGCTTTGGTTATGGAAAATGCCTTTCCCCAGTTCAATTCCCAGAAGACAGATAAAGCTGAAAGGAGAGAACGGACCTTCTGACCACCACATACGCCATGGTGCCAGGTCCTACCTCCACATCATGCGTGTCTATACACACATCACGGTCATCAGAATCATCATCATCGTAATAGCAATAAACGCTTTAAAAACACAAGATGGATGCTATATGTCAACTTTTTGTCATTATTAACATTTTATCTTCGCAGGTAAAAGCGCCAGCCAAGATGCCTGTATGACTCAATTGGAGCAGGGTTAAAATGTATTTGAAGTCCCATTTTAATTGAGAAATCAATAAAGCAGTTTGACCTTGCTCCGTGATACAGATATGTGTCTCAACTTGCCTCCAGAGGACAAACAACAGCTCTGCAAGGCACATAGCATTGAAGCTGGGACTTCATGTCCCCTCTAGCACATTGCTGCCTGCCCCAGATATGACGTAGGCTAGCGATCTCACTGGCCTGCTAAGCTGAGAAGCGGTGGCCCAGGTGGCTTCCAGACTTCCCGTCACAGCAGCTGCACTGGGCCCTGCGCTCTCACGCCCCTTGTCCAGCGGTGCATCCTCCTGCTAAAGTGCCCTAGGTCACCACTGGGCTTGTAGAGGGGGGGAGGACCCCATTCTCTCATCCCCAGCCCAGGTGGGTCATCAAAACATTCTGTTGGACCCTGGGTTCCAGGTGTGAAGGAAAGGAAGAAAGGAGGGAGGGAAAGAAAGAAAGAAAGAAAGAAAGAAAGAAAGAAAGAAAGAAAGAAAGGGGGAAAAAAGAAAAAAAATTAAAATTAAAAGAGTTACCATGGGTGCCTTAGTCAAAATAGGACCTCTGAAACACAATCCCTACTCCTAAGGCTTGGAGAACATCACGGAAGAGGGGGTGGAAAGATGTAAGAGCCCGAGGACCAGGGTGGCTGTGTGCCCCTGTCCTCTGCGCAGGACAAGGAAGCTGTCCCTGAGCTCTCAGCAGCAGGACTGCAGAGCCACAGCAGGGAACATGAAAACCTCCCGAGGACCTCCTCGGAGAGGAAGAGATGCAGGCTGACGGATGCTGAAGGAGGGAGAACCACTTTGCATTTCAGGACTAGCCCCCAGTCCTAAGTGGGCAGCCCTGAACACGTGCAAATAAGGACAGTAGTAACTCAACAAAGGTGAATATGGATGAGGTCATGGATTCCAGAAGGGACCGGGGCTGTGGGGTGAAGAGAAAGGGGTGGAAATAAGGCAGTGTTCAAATTTTAAAAATAATAACCATCCACTACCAATCTTCTAAAGTGCAGGTGGGTTTGTTCTGGATTCTTTTACACTTTTTCCTATTGGGTTTTTTGTTTTGTTTTGTTTTGTTGTTTTTGAGACAGGCTCTAGCCTCACACTGACTATGTAGCCAATGATGACCTCCAACTTCTGACCCTCCTGCCTCCAACTCCTTCCTGAACACTGAAACTGTAGTTATCACCACAGTGGCTTTGGGGGCACTAGGAATGGAACATAGGGTTCTGTGCATCCCCAGACCCTTAGTTTCAAGTCTTAAGCAAGTAAACTGAGACTCACTGATAATAAGAAAATTGTTCAAATTCTCACAGCAGGAAAGAAAGCAAAGGCATAACGGAACCCCAAGTCCTCACGTTCAGGGTGCCTGGCTGTCTAAATGCATTCTCACTGGCTTCCTGGAATATAATCTTGGTTATCTGGAATGTTTAAACAGACCCCATAAATATTTCAACAAACTATTGCCATCAGATTGTGGGCGTCTGCATCCTCAGTCCCAGCATCTGGTCCCGGAAACTCATATTTTCTTATTTACTTGCTTGGAGAGCCAGGAAAGAGAAGATGCACACAGCTTAGGGAGCGAAGATCAGTTTTCACTTTTGCAAAACAACCTGGCCAATGCCTCCAGGGTAGGGAGGGCCCTTCTGCTAAGATGTGGAAAGAGGAAGCAAAAGAAGAAAGAAGATTCTTTGCAAGCAAGTAGGGTGCCTGCCAACAAAGCCACTCTTCCTCCCTCCAGGCAGGAGGGAGTCTCCATTGGGGGGGCAACATTGTGTTCACCTGCTACTCTCTCCCACCCCACCTCCCTAGACTATATCCCTGGGATATAAAACAGGCCACTTATCACAGTACTGGGGATACCTCTGGGGTATAAACCCTTTAGCTCAGACTGTGTTTTGTTGGACTATTACTCTACAATAAGTAACAGTGGCTTCATTCTGACTTGCCCTGCATTTTACATGAAGCTTTTGACTTCATTTTCAAAAAATTTTGTGTGTGCATGTGTCTCTGTGCATGAGTGCGCATGCATGCCTATGTGTGTACACAGAGGCCAGAAGAGCGTCCTCCCTTGCCTGTCTATTCCTTTGAGACCGGGTTCCTCTGTGAACTCAGGACTTAAATTTTCTCAGCTGGGCTGGAAACCAGCAAGCCTCAACAATCCCTCCGTCTTGCTTACCTTGAGCTGAGGTCATAGGCTATGTCTGGGATTCTTGGCTCATTATGTGGGGGCTGGGTTTGAACTTGGCTTCACATAATTGTGCAGCAAGTGCTCTTAACTACAGAGTCATCTCTTTAGCCCCTTGGCTCTGAGTCCAAACAGAAGTTGGCTGGTTCGGCCTATTTAGGTTGCTAGACGTGTGACAATCACCACCAACAGGACACAGCCTGCTAGTGTTGTTCTTAAAAGAGATGCCACCCGGTAAACTTACAGTAAAATGGGACCACATAAGCACACGGGCAAATTAAAATCGTATCAGGAAAACCAGACATAACAATTTACTAGACACCAGACCAAGGAAATGGTGTGACATCTTCACTTGGATCCCAGAAAGAGGAAGACACCTAACACCGTGACGGTAATACTCCCAACATCCACACTGTGTACCAGGGGGCCAACAGGCAGAGAACTCCCGACTATCCCGGGGCTTCCGCTTAACTCGGCCACCTCAGTCTATTGGTGAATTACCACAGTCAGTCACGTGCTGTCTGCTGTAGCTCATTGCTCAGGGCTCTCTCCACACCTCACCAGCCCGTATCTGGCCCCGCCCTTCACACCTTGCCTCCACAGCCCACACCTTTTGCTTCTGCAGTTTGACTTAGTTCTGAGGCTCAATGCAAATGTGTCAGCTTGAGGCTTAACTGGTCAGAGGTGCCTGCAGAAGGTCTCCATCACAGGCCTCCCTGCTGGAACAGACTCCCTTTGCCGCAATCATCTCTTTCTTCGGTCCTCTTTGGGATTTCTTGAACTCTGCTGGGGACTCTTTAACCTCTGTAACCTATACACACACACACACACACACACACACACACACACGAGAGAGAGAGAGAGAGAGAGAGAGAGAGAGAGAGAGAGAGAGAGAGAGAGAGAGAGAATTACTGTGTGATATGTGAGCTGAGGGGTCATATTAGTAATTAAGATTTAAATGAAAACCTGCATTGCCTCAGCCAGCAACCAAGGGAAACCAGGCTGAGCGGCAAACTGCAGCCAACAAAAACTACACAGCCTGTAAACTCACTGTTAGTCGACAAATTCTGGCACTGAGTTAACACAATTGTGTCTGTGCTTCTGACAGACCGAGACGACTGATGTCCAGGCTTGGTGACACAGCAGACGTGACTGTCAGCACCTTCCCGAGGCTCCCGCTCCGCACCTGCTGCTTCCCTACCCTGCAGCACTCTTTCCTCAGATTCTCCCAGGTGATTCAGTGCTGTCACTCAGGGCTCACTTCACCTCCTAGAGAGGGGCTCTCTGATCATCACCAGAGCAGCTCGTCCGGTCCTGTGAGCCCCCCTTCGGCTCACCACCACCACTGTGCTTGTTTAATGACCTCTCCTCTGGATGTAATGGCCTTAGTGTTGCCTGCTCTTCCTCTCTAACATAAGGAAGAGTTAGATTCTCACCTCTGCTCAGTGCTGGAATCCTGCCCTGGCCAATGGTCCCCTCTGCTTCCCTCTCATCTAGAAAACTGAGAAGACAAGGGACCAAAGCTGGCTGGAGTCCCCGGGGCTCTCCAGGAGAATCTGGGCAGTGAGAATGCAAAGATATGGGCCAGTGAGATGGTTCAGTGGGTAGAGGGGCTTGCCGCCAAGCCTGACGGCCAGAGGTTGACCACTGGGACTCACATGGTAGGAGAGAACTAACCTCTGGAAGTTATCTTATGACCTCCACACGTGTGCCTGCATGAGCGCGCGCGCGCGCACGCACACACACACACACACACACACACACACAAATTATCTATCTATGGTTGTCTCAGCACTCAGGAGACAGAGACAGGTAAAACTACATGAGTTCAAGGTCAGCCTGGTCTGCAATGTGAGTTTCAGCACAGCCTGGAAGCCTGCCAAGAAAAACAAATGAAAGAAAAAAAGAAAGGAAGGAAGGAAGGAAGAGAAGAAAAAGAAAAAAGAAAAAAAAGAAAAAGAAAAAATCCTGAGATTCAACCTAAAATCTGAGATTCACCCCCAAACTTAGGACGATCAAGACTTCAGTCAAGGACACTCTGACACCTTCCTGCCTCTCCCGACTTCCCACTGTTCTTGAATCCCTGACCTGAAGAGGTAGCAAAGGGCTCTGGACACTCAGCTTTGGGAGGAAGGGGCAAAGAGAGAGGCCAGCAGCACTGCTTGCAAACCCCGGGTCTGGGAAAGCCACCTGCTCTCTGGCCTCTGCTTCCTCCTCTGAAAACCCTAGAAGGCGAACAGATCAGGGAAGGCTCTTTGCACAGTGCTTGGATAGCCCGTTGCTGCCACTGACTGGGTCTGCCTTAGAAGCCTGGGGGTCTCTTCTGGAAGAGCCGCTAGTCCTTTCTCCTTTGGCTCTGCTTACATGGGAAGCAAGCCCATCATGCTGGTGGCCTTCCAGCAGAGGAGTTCGTTAAAACTATTTGAAGTACGGTTTGCTGCTCATGTTGAGATCCGGGCTTTTATTTTTATGAGATTTCATCCTTCTCCTCTTTTTCCTCCTCCTCTTCCTCCTCCTCCATCCCTTATTTTCTCAGAAAAGAGAATTCATCTTTTGCCAAGGGGAAAACAAAAAACCGTCTGTCCTCCCAAAGAGCAGTTGGGGCTCGCCGAGCCCAAGAGGCGGGTGTGGGTTGGGATAGTGGCAGAAACCTGGCTCAGGGGAGAGCTGGGTGAGCAGAGGGACACAGGTGGAAGGCAGAGTACCAGGACCGTGCCCAGAAATGAAGCCAGGACAGGCCTGCCACTCCCGCTCCACTCTAGAGGACCCTCTGGTCCAGGTCGGCCGCCTCACCTCCATGACAATCAAATCCCATCCAGGGGCAGCTTCTCCATCTAAGCTAATGACCGGAAGCCCTCTCTGTCTGCCATGGTGATTGGCTGAGGTAATTCAGATTTAAGCCAATCAGCGGGTGGTAGGTATTGTGTGGGCTCAGACATTGTAAGAAGGTATTCCAATCAGCATTGTTTTTGTTCCAAACCTAGAGACCCTTCTACCCCTCCATCTTCCCCTACCTTGCTTATTCCGCAAGAATTAAGGGGTAAGGAGAGATGGCGCAGAAGTTAAAAGAAAAGCATGTGCTGCTCTTGCAGAGGACCTGGCTTCAGTTCCCAGCACCCACATCAAGTGGCTCACAACAGCCGGCTAACTCCAGTTTCAAGGAATCAACACCCTCATCTGGCCTCTGCAGGTACTGCGCAGGCACGCACTCACGCACGCACGCACGCACATGAACACACCCTGCCTGCCCTCGAACACACACACACACACACACACACACACACACACACACACAAGACAGACATACATAATTTAAAATAAAATAAGTGAGCTGGGAGTGGTGGCACACACCTTTAATGGCAGCACTTGGGAGGCAGAGGCAGGGGGAATCTCTGAGTTTGAGGCCAGCCTGGCCTACAAAGTGAGTTCTAGGACAGCCAAGGCTGTTACACAGAGAAACCCTGTCTCAGAAAACCAACTACAATAATAAATATAAATAAAATAAGTCTTTATAAGAATAAAAATTCCAGTATTTAGAACTGAGTCCACCTGGCTTCAAATTAAGGTCCATCCTGTAGCCCATGGCCCAGCACAAAATTCTAACCTCAGTAAAATCATGGAACTTTCTTCCCCTTTTGTGTTTGATGTTTTCTGTAACTTGATTGCATTGCAAACAGCTTTTAAATGTGTTTATTTATTTCCTGTGTTAGTGTGTGCTTGTGAGCGTGTGAGAGTGTGAAGTATGTGTATGAGAGCTCTGTGTGTGTTTGTGAGTGTGTTTGAGTGTGTGTGAGGTATGTTAGTATGAGAGCTGTGTCTGTGAGTATGTGTTTGTGAGTGTGTATATGAGGTATGTGTGAGTATAAGAGCTGTGTGTTTGTGAGTGTGTTTGTGAGTGTGTGTGAGTGTGTTTGTGTGTGTGTGAGGTATGTTAGTGTGAGAGCTGTGTCTGTGAGTATGTGTTTGTGTGTATATGAGGTATGTGTGAGTATGAGAGCTGTGTGTGTGTGTGAGTATGTGAGTGTGTGAGTGTGTGTGAGGTATGTGAGCATGAGGGCTGTGTGTGTGTTTGTGTGGGTGTGTACCACCCTGTGAGCATGGAAGTCAGAAGCGGGGGATACTTTTTGGGGAGTCTGTTCTCTCCTTCCACAAGGTGAGATCCAGAGATCAAACTCAAGCCATCTGGCTTATTAGCATGCCCCCCTCCCCTGCTGGGTCGTCTTGCCACCCTGATGTCTGATTTTTTTTTTAAACTTTATTTTGTGTGTAGGTGTTTTGCCTGAATGCATGTTTGTGCACTAAGTACATGCCCGATGCCCCCAGGAGGTCAGAAGAGCTTGGTGACAGATCCCCTGGAACTCTTAACTGCTGAGCCATCCCTCCAGCTCCAGTGGCATGATTCTTGAGCTTAAAATTTACAGATGGTAACTCATGTTTCTATGTGAACTGGTTGGACACACTTGCCAGTCTTGTTACTGCCACAGCTGAGCTTGGCACAGGCACGCATAGGGACCCATGTAAATGGGAGCAGTGTCAGGTTAGTTTAGGAGGCAGTAAGGAAGGTGTCTTTCTATTTGTCGCTGGGTTTTTTGCTTCATTGACTTTGGTTTTAGAAGTTTTGTTTATTTGCTGCTGCTGCTGCTGCTGCTGCTGCTGCTGCTGCTGCTGCTATTTTGAGATAGGGTCACTAGACAAAGCTAGCCTGGAACCCACTCTATTGTCCAGGCTAGCTCAAACTCACAGAAATCCTTCTTTGTCAAATTCCCGTGCTGAGATTGCAGATGTGAGTCTCACCAGACTTATCATTCTGCAGTTTCAGAGACACACTTAGACACTAAAAACTACAGTTGAAACCGATTAGATTTGCAAATGTACTTAAAGTCCCACCCCACCCCCACTCCACCCTACCCACACCTGCAGGAAAAGGATTCTGTCAGAGCCTTGAAGAAGCAAGCCTGCGTTCTCTCCACCCCGTCACACCTCTGCGTGCTGTCCCCCTTGGGGTTTTCCTCCGGAACAGAAAGCGATGTCCTCCCGAAGCTAAAATCCTGAAAACCTGATAAAGCTGAGGTGCTGGAACCACATCGTAGAGAATCAAAATAGCAGAGAGGAGAAGGAGAAAGAGAGATGTGAAGACAGAGCAAGAGAAAGAAATCACATGCCAGTGAGGAGGAGAGAGAGCCTAAATGTGTGTGTGTGTGTGTGTGTGTGTGAGAGAGAGAGAGAGAGAGAGAGAGAGAGAGAGAGAGAGAGAGAGAGAGAGAGAGAGAGAGACAGAGACAGAGACACAGAGAGAGACAGATAGACAGAGACAGAGAGAGATGGAGAGATGGGGGGCTTGGGGTCTGGGGTTATCATTTAAGCTCCTGGATCCAGATGTCTCTGAAAGTAGATCTATATCCTGGACTTTGTCAGAATGGGGACCAAGGAACTACCAGTTTTATTTAAATCAATTTGAGTAGAATTCAGTCAAAATTTAAAAAAAAAAGAACAACCCAATTACAATATGAAATAGATCATATTCCCAACACATAGAAATAATAAATATTTGTGAGGTTAGAAATGCTAACTGGCCAAATTTCACCCTTATGAGTATCGAATTATCATACTGCACCTCATAAATATGCATAAATATTATACATCTATTAAAAGAATTTTTAAAAGGTCATGAATTTTCATGTACTTGTCTGTTGTTTTATCCAGTTACTTAGAAAATGAGATTTAACCAGTTTTATAACAAAAACACATTTTTTAGAGATAGCTGGCTTCCTTGCCTTCGAAGCAGCTGGCTCTGGGCTCCTTCCCGAAAGCCAGAGGCTGGAAGTATTCAGAAACCAGCCCTCTGGTGCAGGACTGTTCTCTGACCCCCGGGTCCCCCAGAGCCTCTCCAGCCTCAGTTTCTCTGCAGTAGGAAAGCGTGATTCCCTAGAAGAGGTGGGTAGCACCCGGGGCTCAGGAAAGCTCCTGGGTCAGGGTTAATTAAAGTGTAGGGCAAGTCTCAGATGAAAGCGCTCGCAGGAGGCTTTAACAGCCCTCATAAAGAATCTCCCTTCAATTACAGGATGATTTTCTTCTCACGGCATTTCCAACCATTGCCAAGCTGTTTCCTGGGCCGCTTTCCATGTGGCTGGACCTGTCTTTCTGGAATTGCTGCATTTTTTCCCTCCCTCTTAGACACTTGGAAGGAAGGCGGTGGGGATGAAAGGAGGAATCGGTGGGGGAGATAAAAATGGCAGGGTAAGGGATCCGAGAGGCTGTTAGAAATAGGCTCAGCAGACAAGGGCCCAGCCACTGCCCAAAGGCCTGCTGAGGCCCCCTGTGAAAGGGTTTCTTCCTTCTGCCTCTTGCTGCTCCTTGCCCTCCTCCTCCTTCATCCTTCACACACACACACACACACACACACACACACACACACACACACACACTCACACACACACACTCACACTTTACCTGGTTGACCAGGCTAGCCAACACCTCCTGCCTCACCTGAGTCCCTCACGCTTGCTCCCATCAGCCCCACCACTGACTCTCTACCTTCCCGACACCCCTTGCTCTCAGAGCAGGAGGCCCAGTGCTCTTAACCCTATACCTTTCATAACTCTGTCTCTCTTGCCGACTGGTCCTGAGCCCTGGAAAGGTAAGGCAGCCTGCTGCTGGGCTGCAAGGCTCAGCCTATGGTAAATGAATGGCTACTACTCAAAGAGACTAATCTTGACAAGTTCATTGCGTGTTCAAGACTCCTCCAAGGTCTCAGGGCTTCTGGTTTTACTGGGAAGGAGACATGTTGTCTCTCCAGGATGTAAAGGAACACTCTTATATTCTTAAGCATTTTCCTCCATGAGACAGGGTCCTCCTGAGTGTTGGGATTCCAGAGATAGACCACACCCAATGTCTTAGCGACTGCTCTCGCAGCTGAAACCAAACGGATGACCAAAGGAACTTGGGGAAAGAAGGGTTTAATCTGACGCCCAGTTCCAGAGTTTAGTCCCTTATGGAAGGGAAGGCATAGCAGTCCAAGCATGGTGCAGGTGTCTACGGTCAGGAAGCAGAGAGCAATGAATGCTGGTGCTCAGCCGACTTTCATTTCTTTGTGTGACCTGACCTGGGAGCTCAGTCCATAGCCTGATGCTGCCCACATTAAGACCAGTCCTTCCCAGTCTAAATTAACCAATTCTCGAAAACCCCTCACAGACACGGGCCTGTCAAGTTGATCAACTTTTGTACCCCCCTTTAAATGTAATCGTGCAAAGATGTTAAGCTGGTCTGAGTTTGTGGACTGCAAAGAGAAGCCAGATGTGTCCTATGACATATTGTCTGCCGACCCTTCAGGATGTGCTGGGTCCCCCGTGGGTTTGGAGGTATGGCAGAGACTCCTTTGTCAGCTCTGTTTTCCTTTCTTCTGGGATAGAACCCTTGAATTTCAGGGAGGCACAAAGTCTCCTTCTGGAATAAAGACTATATCCCGTGGCTTGGCCTGTAGCTCCGCAGGTAGACTGACTACATGAACACAGCCTTGGATTTGATCTAAACATCACATAAACTGGACATAGTAACACATGCCTATAATCCCAGCACTCAGGAAGTAGAGGCAGGAAGATCAGGAGTTCAAGGTCATTCTTGGTTTTGTAGCAAATTCAAGGCTAGTCTGAGCTATGTGAGATTCTATCTAAAAATTTTTTCAAGATTTATTTTTATGTTATGTGTACATGTTCTGTCTGCATATATGTATGCCATGTGCACACGGTGGTCTTGGAAGCTAGAAGAGAGCACTGGATCTCCTGGAGCTGGAGCTACAGTCCTTGTGAGCCACCATGTGGGTGCTAGGAACTGAGCCTGGGTCCTCTGGAAGACCCCTATGTACTGCTAACTGCTGAGCCATCTCTCCAATTCTCCTGTCTAAGAAATTGAAGATCCCCTTAAAGCTAGGCATCAGAGGACCAAAGATGACCAAGTGACTATTTATCTAACAAGATGCAAATGAAACTTCTGGAAGGTTCCCTCAAAAGGCAGCGAGTGCTTGGCTTTCCTCCATTTCTGTCTTGTTCAACTTCATCTTCCTGGGGCTAGAACGTGTACGTGATGAAGCTCCAGAAGCCCTGAAAACCAGAGAGATATCCTTGGACACGGGAGCCTGTGCAGCGGAGCGAAGAGGAGACACGGGCGCTGCTCCCTTGCCTTCTGAGCTTTGGAGCCTGTGGGAGAAGTAAAGGCTTGTCTTGTTGAAGCCGGTGTGACTCGGGGTCTTGACACTTCCATCCTAATGTGGCAGTGGGGAGGAAAGGACGCCACAGCGAGTAAGAAACTGCTTTGCTGTTCACAGCTTTTTAAAAACAAGACTGGGCAGCCAGCTCTGATGTGGATACCGCTTTGTTGTTCACAACCTTTAAAAAGGAAAACAACAGCAGCCAGCCCGTGTAGCACGATTAATAAAAGCCCAGAGACAGATATTGGGGTTCAACCCGAAGGTCAGAAAAGCAGAATAGCCAGCCACTGGCTTTTACCTCTATGTCAGTCCAAAATGGCGATCCTGCCTCCACGAATCCTCAGAATGAGACTGTGTGTGAGAGCTGTCTCCTCCCGTCTTATATTCCTCTTTAGGGCTGGGATTAAAGGCATGCACCACTACTGCCCAGTTTCTATGGCAAACTAGTGTGGCTATCAGGATTAAAGATGTCTGTTACCACTGCTTGGTCTGTAAGACAGACCGGTGGGGCTGTTTTACTGTCTGATCTTCAGGTAAGCTTTATTTATTAAAATACAAATGAAATATCACTACAAGCTCTAGCACGGGTCCTCACACTGCTCCTGAGTGTCATGGCAGGACTCCTCAGGGTGACCCGTGTGGGACCCAGAAGACAGGCAGGATTCTTCCTTGTGTATACATCGATCTAAAGCAAACACCATGGACTAGGGGCTGATGGGTCCACACACCAGCCGTAGGGGTGTTTAGGAAGGGGCCACCCAGATTCTCCCGATGATATCTTAAAAAGCAGAATGACTGTCCATGCATACACATATGTGTGCACACACATTTCTCAGCTGCATTCTCATGCTATTGCTGAGAAATGTGCATGTGCATGCATGTGTGTGCATTGTGTGTTACTTGCATTCATGTGTGTGCGCATGGGTACATGTGTACATGAGTAGGTATGTATGAGTGTACAGGTATGTGTACACATGTGTACAAGCATGCAAGTGGTACATGCTTGGGTGAAGGTATGTGTGGGGGTGTGGGCATGTGTGTGTATAGATATGTGTGTGTATGGGTATAGAGGTGCATGTGTGCACGAATGTCTTGTACATGTGCGTATGTGTGTATATATATACACATGCATTCACAGACACTCCTGATGCCAGTACACTTCACACCTCCGTTGCTCAGTGTGCATCTCCTCAGGAGATGCTGACACATAACGACAAGTTCTCTCATTATTTAGTGTAAAACATGCCATCTACATAATACAACAACAGCATGGTATTATCTCCATGCCAATGTCATAATTCCCATGCTCTCTGCTACTACCGGGAACATCCCAGTGTCCCCAGCTGTCCCCAGCATCCTCCTTGGCACTGACTTAGCTGTCACATCGCCTCGGTCCTTCCGTATCTGGTCCTCCCTGCTGTCATTTCTGCTCTCATCTTTTGTGACATGAACATTTTCAGGAGTCTAGGTTGGGCTTTTGCAGGATGCCTCTGCCTCCCCCCCACCCCCACAGTAGTGCTGGTGACTGAATCCATGGCTTCTCCCGTGCTAGGCAAGTGCCTGGCACTGAGCTCCAGGCCAGCCCTGTGGGGCATCTTTTCAGGCAGACCTGTGGGTTTTTTAGCAATGTGGACACATGAAGCTTTGGAGACCCTGGCACTCTTCATCAGCTCTGGGAATCAAATCCTAGCACCAGGGCTGAGGAGGCCCTATGGTCAGTGGCATTCAAGACCCATCCAGGAGCCTGGCTTTCTTCGGCTGCCAGTTTAGCTGCAGGGGTGTGTTTAGGGGGATCCACAGTAGGGAGAACGATGGTGATGCAGAGGCTACTCCATCTGGGTCCTCAAGGACAGGGACAGGTGACTCACCTGCCTACAGCCTGGTGTCCATTGCCCAGGAGAGCTGCGCCCAGCTGAGTCTAGCAGCCCTTAGAGAGGCTTGGAGATGAAGAGACTGGGACTTGGGGGTGGAGGGGTGTCTGGGGTCACACTGCTACCAGCCACCATGAGAATGCCCAGCGTCCTTGCCCAGGCTCTGCAGACTGTGAACTTTCTGGTCCCTTTGTGAGACTTCACTCCACCTTGCTACCTACATTGCATGTCTTTGTGTTTTCCTTTTAAATGGTTTAAGGAGCCTGAGATGTGGCTCAGTTGTTAGAGAACCTGTGCAGCATGTGTAAGGGCTGGAGTTCTGTCACCGCACTGCATATGATGCTGTGATTCTAGCATCCTGAGGATGGAGACATCAGAAGCCCAAAGATGCCCTTGGCTACATAGAGATTTCAAGATCAGCCTAAGAGACAGACATATAGATAAAAATCAGTGACTCTCAAAGTGTGCTCCCCAGACTGACTGAGAATTTTCTAGAAATTTGCATTATTGGGCTCTCAATAATGTGTCTCCCTGAGTCTCTAGTGGATTCTGATAAAGGCTGTACTCCAGAATCCTAAGGAATACAGAAACCTAAGTCACATTTGGCAGGTCTGGGAACCAGCCCTTCCTGAGCAGAGGTATGAGTGCCCTGTGCCTCAGTTTCTCTGTCTTTCAACTGGACAGGCATGAGCAAAGGCCTTTAGTGACATGCACCTGCCTAAGACTTAGCACTGCCCTGTGGCACCCAGAATGCTTTGCAAAATTAACCCGTTATTCTTATCGGTGACGATAATGGTAAGACAGTTTTCTGAGCAGGAGAGGCTCAGTCCTTCACCCAACAGACCCCTGCCCTGTTCCGTGTTCAGAATGAGCCTGCCACACTTCTTTTGAAATCTTCAGAAAATTCTAGTAAAATTAAGCTATCGTTTAAGAGGGAAAAAATCCAACTGCAGTATATATGCACAAGACTATATTAAAATCTCTATTTTTCTAGGCCTGTGTGATGGTTCGGGGGGTACAGGAGCTTGCTGCCAAGGCTGACAGGCTGAGTTCAACCCCCAGGACCCACATGAAGAGAGAGAACCGACTCCAGCGAGTTGTTCTTCACCCTCCAATAACGTTTGCTATGGGATGCACACCTACACACATCCACACAATAAATAAAAAATAACAAATGAAAATGTGATTGATCATTGTTTGTTTGAGACAGAATTTTTCTGAGTAGTCCTGGCTGTCCTAGAACTCACTTTGTAGACTAGGCTGGCCTTGAACACACAGAGATCTGCCTGCCTCTGCCTCCCAAGTGCTAGGATTAAAGACATTATCAAATGCCCAGCCTGTGATTGATTTTTAAAGTCAATTTATTTGAATGTGTTTTACTGTGTGTGAGTGTGTGTGCACAGGAATCTCTGTACCAGGCATGGTGGTGCTGGTACTCAGGAGGCAGAGGCAGTCTGATCTCTCTGAGTTCGAGGATAGCCTGGTCTACACAGTGAGACCCTGTCTGAAAAGCAACAGTCAAACAAAAATGCCCACAGAGATGAAAAGCCTCTGCTCCCATGCGCACTTGAGCGGAAGCACTGGCACCCTGCAGACTCTAGATGGTTCTTTCTCGCTCTTGCAGCTCTGTGCTGTCTGACACTCACTGCCTGGTGTTGTTTATGATAGTCACGGGTGTCACATATACCTCAGCCCTTGGCAGTTGGGACGAGGTATTTCATCCCCAGGGGACTCCTGATCACTCCTCGGATATTTTTCTCAACCTCACTGGGTGATATCACTAGTAAGTCCAAGGATACAATTTAGCATCCTCCAGAGCCCAGGACCTTCTCCCCACAGTAGGACCCTTAGACACATGCCAGCATAGGTGGCGACATAGAAGGGTGGTAAACACACCACCCCCTTATAGAAAAAAGCCAGTGACACCATTCCTGCTGCGCAGTCCCTGGCTGCTTTGTCCCATTGGGCTCATTCCATGTCCGCAGCATCATAAGCCTACTGAGAGATGGCTCAGGAGTTAACGGGACTGGCTACTTATAGAGGACTTGGGTTCAATTCCCAGTACCCATATGGTGGCTTACAACCATTAGTAACTCCAGTTCCAGAGGATCCAACCAGTGTACATGTGGTACACATATGTGTATGCATGAGCATGAAGGCAAAACATTCATACACATTAAAATGAAAATAATAAATATAGTGCTTAAGTCTAATGACTGGGGATATGTAGTTGGTAGAAAGCTTGCCTAACATATATAAGGCCCTTGGTTTGATCCCCAGCATAGCAAACATTGGACATGGTGATACATACCTATAATCCCTGCATGCTGGAAATGGAGGCAGGAGAATCAGAAGTTCAAAGTCACCCTCAGCTACACAGTTGAGTTTGAAGCCAGCCTGGGATTCTTGAGATCTTGTCTCAAATAAACAACAATAACAAAATTAAGCTCTGAGATCTCTCAAGAAATGCATTTCTGTGGCACCCGAGCCCCTGCTGCCTGTCCTCTATGGCACCCCAGTCCCTGCTGCCTGTCCTCCATGACACCCCAGTCCCTGCTGCCTGTCCTCCATGACACCCCAGTCCCTGCTGCCTGTCCTCCATGACACCCCAGTCCCTGCTGCCTGTCCTCCATGACACCCCAGTCCCTGCTGCCTGTCCTCCATGGCATCCCCGGTCCCTGCTGCCTGTCCTCCGAGGCACCCCGGTCCCTGCTGCCTGTCCTCCGTGGCACCCCGGTCCCTGCTGCCTGTCCTCCGTGGCACCCTGTCCCTGCTGCCTGTCCTCTGTGACACCCCAGTCCCTGCTGCCTGTCCTCCAACTCCAGCTCCCCCTATGGACCCATCCAGAAAACACAGTGTGGTTTTAGCTAGGAATCCCCACGTGGGGTTTCCTCTCAGAGAGCTACTGCCAGCTGCCTGTTTCTGGGTGGACCACAGGGGCTTGCACAAACCCACCTGATTGGCAGGCATGAACAACTCCGCCTGGGGAGTTTTCAGAATAATAAAAGGAGAGGAAACAGGATGCAACTCCAGTGTCTCTGGGCCCAATGTGGAAATAATCATTTCTAAGAAAAACAACAAATTAAAAAAAATTAAGGAGCTTCCTGCTGCATGATTTAAGATCTGGTTTGGCTGGAATTACATCAAAAGGCATAAAATACAAACATTTCACAGTGTCTCTCCCATCTCTGTCCCACACACACACACACACACACACACACACACACACACACACACGCACGCAGAAAGGATAAACTCATATCAAAACTGGAAAAGAATTTCAAAGGCACCATTCATGCCAACTCCTGGTCCAGGGTGGAGCATGCAGGTGGATGAGGGACTGTCCTCTCACCATACCGACTGCTGCAGAAGCCAGGATGGGGCGTGTGCAGCCTGGCCTCTCAGTGCACCTGAAGTGATCGCAGTGCTTGGAAATAATCTACTCCTTTACCTCCTGCTTCTGCACCTCATCCCATGATCCAGAAGAGGAAACTGAGGCACAGAGAGACCAAGTAGCCAGTCTATGTCATACTCCAGGCTGGTGCTAGGAACCCCACTCTCTCCTCCAGTCACACGAGGAAGACAGAATGTCATCCCCAAAGATTCCTTCCTTCTGATCCCTGAAATCCGAGCTTGTGACACCTCTCCTGACCAAAGGGACTTTGCAAGGTTCAGATGGGAGGTAATCCTAGGTACCTGAGGGAGCCTAATGTCATCACGAAGAAACAATCTGGGAGTGTGGCTCAGTGGTAAAGCCTAGCACGTGTAAAATCCAGGGTATGATCCACTTGTGCCCCCTCACCCCCAGGAGGGCAATAAGAGGAGAGAGATTCTAATACTGCTGACCTTTGAGGGTGGGGACGGGGCCATGAGCCAAGAGGTCTGGCAGCTTCTCAAAACTAAAAGGACAGGAGCAACACCCTTCCAGAGCTCACATTTAGCCTAGAAGGATGCATCTCAGAGTCCTGGCCTCTAGAACTGAAAGATGCAGGGCTTGTCCCGTTTCTTAAGTGTGTGGTGACTTTTTATGGCAGGCAGAGGACACTGGTACACACAACCCAGGGCCCTGGCACAGAGCAGCACGGAACATGGTGTCTCTGCCTGACTCTGCCAATTGCTAGTTATGGGATTATGACAAATTTTCAGTTTCTTTGGCCATAAAAGGAGTATAGGCAAGAAGCAAGAAGACTGGACTATGCCTGGCAGAACTGCGTTCATCAACACCAAGGACCCTACCAAACGCCATTCCGCTCTGTGAAGACAACAGGGACCACAGTACTGGGGTCCACTTTGCTGGTTCACCCATCAGGTAGTAAGCATCACGGCCCCGACCTTCATTCAGTGACTGGTTTAGGAGCCCCTCTCTGGTGCCAGGCTGGGTAGGAGAGGCAGACAGCAGTTCTAGCTTCTCAAGGCCACAATAGGGGCTTCAGAAAGCCCATCCTCCTTAGGCCATATAAGTCAATATACTCCTGAACCTGACACCACCAAGCCAGTACAGTGACCTGCGGAATGCCACATGTGGGCACTCATCAGAAGCGCAGGATCCTGGGGCCCCACCCAGACCTGATGAGCTGCACCCCGATTCTACAAAGATCCCACCAGTGTTTCATGGGCCATCAAAGCATAGGGAGGAAGCAAAAGGACCCTGGGCATGGGAAAGGAAGGAGGGGTTGATGAACCTTGGAACTGAAAGTCAGCCCAGTCCAGCAAATGCCAGACAGAGCCAACAAGTTGGGAGACAAGAAAGGCCAAGGTCTCAAGCACTAATGCCAATGTAGGGACACCACTGAAGCCCAATGGGAGTCGTTATATACTACTGTTCCTGTTTTTAAAAAAGATAGGTTACCTAAGAGCATTGCATAGCTTAGTTCAGAACATCAAACAGACAAACAAAATGTACTGGAGGCTGGAGAGACGGCTCAGAGGTTAAGAGCATTCATTGGTTTTACAGAGGATTCCGGTTTGGTTCCCAGCACCTATATCAACAGCTCACAAAAGCTGTAACTTCAGCTCCAGAGAATATGGGGCTCTAGCCTTCAAGGGCACCTGAACTCATGTGCATGAATCCACACACAGACACACACTGACATTTCATTTGTATTTTAATAAATAAAGCTTGCCTGAAGATCAGAGAGTAAAACAGCCCCACTGCTCAGCCTTACAGACCCAGTAGCCACACTAGTTTGCCAAAGAAACTGGACAGTAGTGGGGCACACCTTTAATCCCAACCCTAGTAAGGAATATAAAACGGGAGGAGACAGCTCTCAGACACAGTCTCATGCTGAGATTCCTGGAGGCAGGATCGCCATTTCAGACTGAGGTAGAGGTAAGAGCCAGTGGCTGGCTGCTTTACTTTTCTGGTCTTCAGGATGAACCCCAGTATCTGTCTCTGAACTTTTATTAACCATGCTTCACACATGCACAAAATAAAAATGAGCCAAAAGTTAAAATAATCCTTTAAAAAGCCAGGTGTGTCGGTGCACACTTTTAATCCCAGTACTCTGGAGGAAGAGGCAGGCAGATCTCTACAAGTGTGAGGACAGCCTGGTCTACATAGTGAATTCCAGGACATCCAAGGCTATGCAGCAAGACCTTGCCTGAAAACAAACAAACAAACAAACAAACAAACAAATAAATAAAATTGAGCTGAGCGTGGCTGTACCTTTACAACAAATGATTCTGTTTTTTAAAATCTGACAAGGAAACTTATGGGCTATCTTTGGCCACATGGATGGGGAAGCTGTCTTCATGGTGGCAGAGGCCTCACCTACAGTCACCAAGAGTGACTTCGTCTTCTTTTTGTGTTGTCTGAAAGATGGAAAATAAAACTGAAGCTCTTCCTCCTTCTAATTTTGTTTGTGTATGAGTTTGGCAGGTGTTTGACAGAGAACAACTTTTCAGAAGTCAGTTCTTGCTTCTGCCTTGACGGAGGCAGTGTCCTCATGTCTGTGGCTGCACCCAGAGTCCAGACTCTCTGCCCCCCAATCTCCTGTCTCCACCTTCTGCTTCCCCGTGGGAGTCCAGGGATTACAGATGCATGCCCACATCCTGCTTTTCATGTGGGTTCTGAGGATCAGACTCAGGTCATTGGGCTTGTGTGGCAAGCGTCTTTACACACGGAGCTACCTCCCCAGTCCTTGCTTTGTGTTTTGAAAAAGAGTCTTACAGTATGGCTCAGACTATGGTCTCAAACTAGCCATCCTCCTGCCTCCACCTCTGAGAGCTAAGATTACAAGCATGCATTAGCATGGTGAGATGAGCCTCCTAATATTCTAAGTTTGATTTATTTTATTTTAATTTTGTTTATTTTTGGTTTTGAGATAGGGTCTCTCTGGGTAGTTTTGGCTGGCCTGGAACTCACTATGTAGAACAGACTGACCTCAAACTCACAGAGATCCATCTGCCTCTGCCACCAGAGTGCTGGGATTATCACAATACTTACATTTTAAAAAATTTACCAAGGACTAGGGTGTAGTGGCCACACCTTTATTCCTAGCAGTAGGGAGGCTGAGGAGACAGTTGGAGGACAGGATCACCTCTTTGGTTTGAGCATCAGTAGAGGTAAAAGAACTCTCTAGTGGCTGCCCTGTGCTTCTCTGACCTTCATCATTAACCCATAATATCTGACTCTGGGTTTTTATTATTAAGACCAACTAGATTTCATGCTATACTCAGAGCTACATAGAGAGGCCCTGTATCAAAATAAACAAAAGCTTGCCAAGGAATGGCTGTGATGGCTCATGCCTGCAATCCCAACATTTGAAAGCTGGAGGGAGGAAAACCACCATAAGTTCAAAGCCAGCCTGGGTTTAAGAGTGAAAACCTGTCTCAAAACAATATGAAACAAAAAACCAAACTGTCAAAGCATTAAGCCACGTGAAATTACAAATCTTGGGCTGCTTTGATGGTAAAAAGTGACAGTTTCATATGGCTCAACTTAACACATGTCTAGTATTTATGAATTATTTATTACTTACAAATAAATATTTTAATTATGAACAAAAATATGCATTGTTAAGTTATGCGTGGATGTGGGCGGGAGTGGTGAAGGAGACTGCCCTGGACGGAGGAGAATGCATTCACACCCACGGGACTGGCTTCAGGAAGACCTGGGTTCAGTTCCCAGCATGCACATCAGGCAGCTCACACCACCTGTAAGTCCAGCCCAGGGGATCTGACGCCCTCTTCCGGCTTCCACAGGCACGGGCACTCAGTCACACCATGCATGAATGCAAATGAAAATATTATTTTGTTTGCTTGCTTTGAGACATGGTTTCTCCATATAACAGCCTTGGGCAATGCTGTAGACCAGGCTGGCCTTAAACTCAGAGCCATCCACCAGCCTCTGCTTCTGAGTGCTAGGATTAAAGGAGTGTGCCACCATGACCCAAAGAAACCCTGTCTTGAGAAACTAAAATGAAAGAAAAAGAAAACCCAGAATCCTGGGTTGGAAGGAATAAAAAGTATAATGAAAAATAACAATGCATTAATTAATGTTCCTAAGGGGTGGGATGGCAGGAAAGATGGCTGGTAACCTGTTTAAACAGAACGATGTGTTTGACTTTCCTGTCTAGGAAACAAACCAAGAAGAGACAAAACACACCGCATCTGGGACCTGCTAACCATGTGCTCACGTTAAATTAGCAAGCGGACCTCAACTGTTTTCTGTCATAGGACCATTTCCTCTCCTCTCCCCCTAAAGAACCGAGCCTCCCTTCTTCTCCTGGCCTTCCCAGTCAGCACCGTGCAATTCCTGTGTGGGAACTTGGTTTCCAGATGGCCCAATCTCTTAGCCCAGAAGGGCTCACCTGATCTGAGTTAAACCAATGAGAGCCTCTCTCCGGCCCAGGCCAGAGCTTGGGGCTGTTGCATCTCCAGTACTGAAAGGTCAGCTTCCTGCAAGCTGTGGCTACTGTACCTGGCAGGAGAACATCAGTGACCAACCTCTGGTCCCAGGCTATTCCAGATGCCCCACAGTTCATGGCTTGACTAACTGGCCCTGGTTGGGTTTGGGGAAGCATGGGCAGATGATGACATTTGCTTTCTCTTCCATAAGAACACCATCAAATAAACAAAAGAGCATCCCGTCGTTCAAGGACATGATTTGGTCCCCAAATCTTACATGAGAACTTCGTGGTGCCCAGAGAAGAGAAGTGGGTGGTCCACACGGATCTGGAACTCCTGACAGCCTGCAAGAAATGTTTCTGTTCATAAACACATCCTTCAAATGATGTAACCCTGCATCTGGCTCTCTCCACGCCTGTGACTCAGAAACACATAGTTCAGCCCTTTTACACTTAGTTACTGGGGGCAGGGGGCATGTGCCATGGAGCATGTGCAGAGATGAGTGGACAACCTATGGAAGGTGTTTGGGTTTTTTTTTTTGTTTGTTTTGTCCGTCCACCATGAGGGTCCTGGGGATCAAACTCAGGTAGTTAGACTTGACAGCAAGCCCCTTTCCTCCCTGAGCTATCTCACCAGCCTTCAAAGTGCCTTTAGAAAGCCAGGAAGAACTGGGTGGTGGTGGTACACGTCTTTCATCCCAGCACTGAGGGCGTGGGGGGCAGAGGCAGGTGGATCTCTGTGAGTTCAAGGCCAGCCTGGTCTATAGAGCGAGTTCTAGGACAGTCAAAGCTACAGAGAGAAACCCTGTCTCAGATAATATTTTTGTACAAAGCAAACAGGGAAAGTCAGCTGGCATAAAGAACAACATAAACTTTTAATTTAGCTATAAAAATAGCTGGAGGAAAAACCAAGTTCTTTGGAACGCGGAGGGTTGTTTGTTTGGGATGAAAGTTCCACAGTGGGGGAAGCCGCAGACCCGTGTCTTAAGTACAAGGGTGTTCCTAAGGCGCATGTCATGTAGCCGCAGGAACTCCACAGCTATCCAGGTAACTTCTCATCCCAGCACTTGAGAAATGGAAAATGAGAGGCATCACCACGGTGTGAGGAACGGGTTCAAATCTGGATGATTTCAGCCTGAGGGACAAACTTAAGTTCCCTTCTAAGCCCCACTCTCCTGCCTCTCCTCCTCCCGTCCTACCCTCCCCCCACTCCCCTCATCCCCTCCAGCTCTGGCTAGCCTGGAACTCACAAGTGTTGGAATTAAAATTGTGTTCCACCATGCCCAGCATCTTTCTGAGAGTGACAGCCCTTGAGACAGGATATTCCTTCCTTTGAAGAAACTGCATATTGGGGAAAGAGGACTCACAATAGACAAGACACTTGATCCAGATGCACTTCACCTGGCAGGAAATGGCATCTCTCTCCTCGGATCAAATGCAGGCATAAGGGCTGGCTAGGTGGCTCAGCAGGTAAAGAAGCTTGCCACAAAGACCTGAGTCTGACCTCAGTGACCTCATGGTAGAGAGAACCAACTCCTAAAAAGTTGTCCTTTGACCTCCATATGTGCCCCCCGCACATGAATAAATAAAACCTATTTTTTTAGATCTATTATTTATTTTTGTTGCTTTTTTTCGTTGTTGTTATTTTGTTTTTGTCCTGAGACAGGGTTTCTCTGTGTAACCCTGGCTGTCCTGGAACTTGCTCTGTAGACCAGGCTGGCCTCGAACTCAAAGATCTGCCTGCCTCTGCCTCCTGAGTGCTGAGATTGAAGAGGTATGTCACCACCACCTTGCTGTTTCTTTAAGCATCACAAGATCATATCCTGTGTCCTCGTGGACTAGTAACCAGGTCAAACTAAGAAGAGTTGACAAGGAATCCGAAAGGAAGAAAAGAACCTGCACAGTGGGGAACCCTGGCTCAGCCAGGTGGCTGAGGTCATATGGCCCAGGTATGCTGTGAGAAAGTGGGGCCCAGCTTTCCCAGATCCCCAACCCATTCTCTATGTGAGAACAATACAGGACAACTCAGAGCTGAGAGCAGATTACACAGTCAGGCTGAAGTTTCTGTCCCATAAGCTTCTCCCAAGTAACCACACAGAGGCTTAATATTAGTTACAAATGCTCGACCAATAGCTCAGGCTTATTACTAACTAGCTTTTATAACCCAAATTAACCCACATTTCTTATCTAAGTTCTACCATGTGGTTCATCGCTTGTTGCCTCATTTTGTACACATCCTGCTTCTTCTGCATCTGGCTGGCGACTCCTCAGACTCTGTCCTTCTTCCTCCCAGAATTCTCAGTTTGGCTCTCCCACCTAACCCTATCCTGTTCAGCTATTGGCCAGTCAGCTTCTTTGTTAAACCAATCTCAGCGACATACATTTACACAGTGTAAAGGAATATACCACAAACAAGTTCACTAAAAACCAACGCAATCTGAGTCAAAAAGGAGTGGAAATGTCACCTGGGATCGGTGATATTACTATGATTTGCCAACTTGACCGACTCTGGAATTACTTAGAAGGTTGGCCTATGGGCATGTCTGTGAGGGTTATCTTGACTATGATGACTGATGTAAGAAGACCCATCTCTTCTTTAGCTCAAAAGTTTAAAAGGGAAATTCCCAGGGCAGGCAAGGTATGAAGCCCAACAGCTGAATAATTCAGAACAGCAGGCTGCGTGATTGGATTTTCCACCCAGAGAATGGTGCCACGCACTGCTGCAGGAAGACCCTTCTAAACTGCCTGGCACCATTCTCTGGCTGGAATCCTGGATTATATTAACAGAGATCTGAGCAGCAGGCCCCCATCATCCTCTGCTTCCCAACTGTAGAAATTGTGACCAGTTGCTTCACACTCCTGATGCTCTGACTGTTCCACCCCGATGGACTTCCCTGCCCCGATGGGTTGCCCATCACCCTCTGCTTCCTGACTATGGACACTGTGACCAGCTGCTTCACACTCCTGATGCTCTGACTGCCCGGCCCTGATGGACTATGACCCTGGACAATGAGCCCCTAACCCTTTCTCCCTTAGGTTGCTTTAGTCGTGTACTCTCTCACAGGAACAGGAAAAATATCTTTTAAAATGTGGGGGGAAATCATGCCTTTAATCCTAGCATTTAGGAGGCAAAGGCAGGTGATTCTCTGTGCGTTCGAGGCCAGCCTGGTCTACAGGACTGGCTCCAAAGCTACACAGAAACCCTGTCTTAAAGAAAAAGAAGAAAAAAAAAGATAGGATCCTAAATTAAATACTGGATCAGGGAAAACCAATTGTATTAAGTGTTGCTTTTAGTTCCAATGATGTACACATGTGATCCCAGCACTCAAGAGGCAGGTGCAGGCAGATGTCCATGAGTTCAAGGACAGCCTGGTCCATGAAGTGAGTTTCAGGACAGCCAGAACTGCTATACAAAAAAATTCTGCCTCAACAACAACAACAAACAAACAAACAAACAAACAAACAAACAAAAAACCTTTAACTTGCCTTCAACTCCTCCAACCAACCCTTAAGCCCTCTTCTGGAAGTGTTTGTAGGCTATGAATATGGCTCAGTGGGAGAGCACTTGCTTAGCGAGTGTCAGCCCCTAGGTTCCATCCCCATAATAAACAAATACATACATAAAGCTGAAAGGTGTTTCCACCTAAGCTAGCTGAGACAGGTGTCTGTGGTCCACAACTCAGTCTCCTTGATTAAGATCGTGTTTAAAGTGAAGGGCTGGGGCACATAAAGAAAAACTGAAAACAGCTGGCTCTGTGCTTTCGGTCTGTGGTTTGTTTTTCACGCTTGGGCCACTTAAGAAAGAGCCCAGGAGGAGGGCTGCATAGGAAGACGGGAGAGTCTCTGAAGACCTTGCATGTTGGTACCAGGTTAGAAAGGAGGGCCATACCGGCAGGGATTAATCCTCTCACTCGGGGATTCTGGGTGGCCAAGTGTGCGGCAGAGCCTGATAAGTGCCTGGCTCAGAGGAAGTATACAGATGGTAGCCTGGCCGGCATGGAGCTGGCTCTTTGGGCGTCGGATACCTTCTGCTTCCAAACCGCGGTGTTTAGGACAAGCCT
This sequence comes from Arvicola amphibius, assembly GCF_903992535.2. Classification (NCBI taxonomy): domain Eukaryota; kingdom Metazoa; phylum Chordata; class Mammalia; order Rodentia; family Cricetidae; genus Arvicola; species Arvicola amphibius. The sequence goes on from NC_052051.1 coordinate 6,225,483, forward strand.
CTGCGTGCTCAATGGACAATCGTGCTTCCTCTTCATCCAGGGAGCATGAATAAGACAGCAGCAGCTCTGATTTATTTTCGACAGATCAGGGTTCCGTGAAGATGGGCGGGGCCTCACTGAGGAAAGAAGAATGAATTAACCATTCCGAGATGTCGGACAACTTGAACATGCCCAACTTCCTGCATGCAAGCCAAGCTGGTATCACCTCTCGATCGCTAATATGCAACAGCCTCTGCCGTTCTCACCTCACAGCTGCTGACGGTTACGGCGGGCAGCACACTGTAACTGTCTCTAGACCCTCCCTCACAGAAGGATGCTTGCTAGGCACCCTCAGCCCTCAGAGGCCACAGGTTGCATATCCTGCAGGATGGACCCACGCTAACTAGAACAATGATGCTGCCCTGTTGCGGAGAATGAGAGGCAGTGGCAGCCTTAGCGCAAGCGCTCACTATGGGATAGTCATAACTGTGGCTTGCGACCTCCACCATCTCTCTAAGACCTGTACAAGAGGACACCTGCTTAATCTGGTGGGCCTGAACTCTCTTCAGAATCCTATGGCCTTGATAGCTCTCCTAATAAATCTCTTACTCAAAAAGACAGTCTGGCTCACTCTCCCTCTTGAACCCCAAACTCTGAGCCCTTATAGTCGGTGCTACTTACTCAGCTGTAACACTCAACTTGACACAGCCAAGAGTCACCCCAGAAGGGGATCTCAGTTTGGGGGTTTCCCAAATCAGATTGGCCTTTGGACATGTCTGTGGAGAATCATCTGAATATTGATACAGGAAGGTCAGCCAACTGTGGGTGGCACCATTCCCTAGGCATCTGGTAGGCTGTATAAGAAAGCTAGTCAAAGCGCTAAAGAAATAGCCTAGCAGCTAAGAGCACCAACTGCTCTTCCAAAGGACTCTGGTTCAGTTTCTAGGACTACATTGTGGCTACAATGTAGAACCAGAGCTAGAGATGGTATGAGCTCCCATGTGGGTGCTGGGAATTGAACCTGAGTCCTCTACAGGATCAACCAGTGCTCTTAACCACTGAGCCATCTCTCCAGCCCAGTAAGTAATTTTGAAAAAAAATAAGAAAGAAAGCTAGTCAACAAAGAGCCAGTGAACAAGCCAGGAAGCAGCATTTCTTCTGCTTTGAAGTTCCTGAGTTCCCATCCTTCCCTCAGTGATGAACTATGACCTGGAAGTGGAAGTCAAATAAGCTCTTTCCCTCCTGAACTATGTGCAGCCAGAGTGTTTTACCACCACAATAGAGTGAGAACAGAATGCTCCACACGTGGCCTGGAACTCACACGTAGATCAGGCCGGTCTCAAACTTAAAGGATCCCCCTGCCTCAAGTCTCTAGTCTCAAAGCCCATCAGGGTGTTGGAAATGTGGTGTCACCACACCAAAGTCCCATCCTGTTTTTCCCATCCAAGCCCACAGACATCAGGCGGCCACTGGCTGGAGCTGTCATTGGTTGGTAGAGCACTTGTTTAACGTTCAAGAAGCACAGTGGTGCGTAAACAGGGCATGGCGGTGCATTTCTGTAACCCTGGAACTCAGAAGGTGGAGGCAGAAGGATAAGGAACTGAAGCCAACCCGAGCCTTGTGAGAACCTCTCTCGAGAAAGAGAGAAAAAAAAAAGCCCAAACTTAAACCATGACCCTACTTCAATCTGAGAGAAGTGACATATTAGGAAGTCGCTGAGTTGGGCGGTGGTGGCACACGCCTTTAATCCCAGCACTCAGGAGGCAGAGGCTGGCGGATCCCTGTGAGTTCAAGGCCAGCCTGGTCTACAAAATAGTTCTAGGGCTACCTAGAGAAACCCTGTCTCAAAAAAAAAAAAAAAAAAAAAAAAAAAAAAACCCAAACCAGCCAAACAACAACAACAAAAAAGGAAGCCATTTGAATGCCCCTCGGGGTCCAGCTCAGCCCAGGGCACAAGAGAAGCCTTCTCCTCTGTATCCACGTCCTGTGAGTGGAGTGTGGCTAAGAGGGGCCTGATGGGAAAAGAGAAACAGGTGGGTAGGGAGGAAACGAAGGATGGATGGAAGGAAGGAAGGAAAGAAGGGAGGGAGGGAGGGAGGGAAGGAGGGAAGGAAGGAAGGAAAGAAGGAAGGAAGGAAGGAAGTCCAGGATGGAGGGAAAGGGGAGAAAAAGAAGATGGGGGGGTGGAGAGGGCTGCCATGCAGGTTCATAGACTTAGAGGTTCTGTGATGGTGCAGGGTGTGAATCTATATGCGAGCTCACACCTTCCTTCCTCAGGCTTGGGTGTATGTATGCTAGCGCTGCTGATGGTGACAGCTGTGTCCCCTGCCCACCTTGAGGACATCCTCTCAGGTGTGGTGATAAAGGGGACTTTCCAGCCAGTCACAGAACCCACTGAAGTCTGACCCTCAGAGATGCTTTGTCCTACATGACCCTGGGGTGTCAACAGTGACACCGGGAGGAAGAGCAGAATCCACAGCTTCCCAGCGTGTCAGAGGTGGGCACACTCGTGGGACACAGACGGTTCAGGCGGAGACCCTAGTCCGGGACTTTTCTTCCCTTCACACTCCCTGAACCCAGCAGAGCCCCTGTGGGACCACCAGCCCTCATCTATGTCCACTCAGAATCTGCACACTCCAGCAGAGAGAACTTAAGAGCTGAAATCAGTACGCTCACACCCAGCGCACACTCAGTGACATCGACAGTTCGTCCCCGTACAAGGGATGTCAGCATCTGCAGGCCTCCCAGCCTCTGGACTCATCTCTCCTGGCTCTAAGCTCCTGGCTACCCCTGAAGCAGGTCCACCTGCTTCTCCATGTGCGGTCCCCAAAGCCTAGAAAGCCAAGCCCTGTTATTCTTCCCAGCTCTGAGCTCAGAAAGGCATCTCTTCGGGAAGTCATCCTTGATGCCCCACCCCTCCAGCTCACACCTATTTCTTTGCTGTGAATCTGATTTCCAGCTCAGCTCTGAGAGTGTTGGTTCTATGAGCCAGCAGCCTAGAGCCAGCAGCCATGCATCTGGTTTCCTGCACCTTCGTGAATGAATAAATGAATGAATTCATGAATGAATCATGGATGGGGACCTAGCCTGCCTTTTTCTAAATCCTAAACAAGAATGGGCTACATTTACAACAGGCACCCCAACATTTCGCAAATCTGTGTGTGACCTTTGGGAAAATGCAAGGGAGGTGAAATTTAATCTCTGAGGGATTGAAAGCCTTACCCTGGAATTTTTAAAAATAAATTTGGGTGTTTTGGTTAAAAAAGCATAACAGAGAATAAGAGCCCAACATCTGTTCCCAACCAGATCAGTTTCCTTCCATCTCCTTAAAAACTGACAAGTCAGTAAGTCGGATGTCATGACTCACGCGGAGAGAGAGGACAATTGAGCAAGAGAGAAAGAAAACCAGAGAAGGAGGGGAGAAAGACAGACGGAGACAGAAGGAAGAAGGAGGAAAAGGAGGAAGAAGGGGAGGGGGAGGAATGAGTGGCAGAGCTGGGAAGAGATGAGAGAGAGAGGAAGGAGAAAGACAGGAAAGAGACACATAGAGAGGAATGGAGAGAAAAAGGAGGGAGGAGACAAAGATACAGAGAGAAACAAAAGAATGAGACAAGAGATGGAAAGGGAGATGTGGGACAGAGACAGAGAGAAAAAGAATCAAAGAGACAGACACACGATGAAGAGAGAAAGGGACAAAGACTTAGACAGAGAGACAACAGTGTGCTCAGACCCTCTGCCTGGCCAGCAGCCGGCCCTGAAGTCTGCACCATGCCCACAGGTACAAGCTGAAGTGGCATCTCACAGCCGCCAAGTCTCTGGGTCCCTGGTCTTGAAAATCTACACACCACTACAGTGCCAGTCTCTTCCTGGGGATTTGTGGGCTACTGCCATGCCCCAGTGAGGGGATTGCCCAGAGACAAGCTGACGTCTGCCCCAACTATTGCCGGGCTCTTATGTTATAAACAAAAGCACCACAACATGCGGCTCATGCCAACTGCCTTCCAAACTCACAGACACACGGCTGTGACACTCCCTGACCTATCCTGCAACTGCGTGGGAAAGCACTCAGCATACCCAGCAGAGAAGGGCTCTGTGCCTGTCATCTCCACAGCCAGCATTTGCTCAAGGCCTGGTCCTCTGGAAGGTTCCAGACTCTGCCCGTGAATGACTCAGGTCATTCACTGTCTCACTCACTCAGATGTTTGGAGGGTGACCCAACACAGTCTGGGACAATCTGCTGCCATCATCCTTGGTTAAGGAGGCTTGGGGCCACAGCAGGTGACCAGCTGACTCTATATCCCGTGGCATAGGACTCTACTCAGGAAGTCTAACACCCTTGCTGTGTATGGAGTGCCTGGTCTGGTGACCCCAGCTGCTCGCCCTTGAGCCTCCCTTGTCTGCTTTCTCATTCATTCATTCATTCATTCATTCATTCACATGTTTCAAGGCTCAGCTTGGCCAGGCCTTCCCCACAGCACTGAGAAACTGGCATGGAAAACGCCAGAAGAGTGTGAAGATGGACAGACGAGGTCTGCATACGTAGTTAGTGACGGAGGAGCGTGAAGATGGACAGACAAAGTCTGTGTACGTAGTTAGTGACTAGGTACTGACTGAGGAGCATGAAGACAGACAAGGTCCACGCATGCGCAGTTAGTGGATAGCAAAGCATGTGAACAGAAACTCAGCAGGGCAGCACTGAGAGAGACATGCAGGCGAAAAGACATCTCTGAGCAAGTGATATTAGGGGAGGCCCAGGAGTCCGGGGATAGCCAGGGACTTTGCGGAGCGGGGAGAGGGAATGGAGGGGGGGTAAGCTATGACCCTGTGGGGGACCAGGTCCCAGGCTCAGTATGTCCAACAGATACCAGGCAAGAAGAAAGGACACTGTTTCCTGTCCATCAAGGATACATGAGGTGTGTGGAGGCATGGGAGGGAGTGTCACAAGAACAGGACCAATTGATTCAGAAGCAAGGAGAGACTGGGTTTCTCTTTCCAGATGTCACCATGTCTGTGACCACTCTGACCACCCACCCATGTTCCTGCTGATGTGACTGTCTGCATCACATTGACCTCTTTTAAGGTGGACAAATGGCCCCAAGGTACCAGAGCTCTCCTTCCTCGGGTCCCTTCAATAGGGTGGTCACCAGGCACCTCATTCTACAGTAACTCTTTTCTGTACCCCCACATGAAGTGATATTTCATTTGTATTTTAATAAAGCTTGCATTTAGATCAGAGAGCAAAACAGTCCCACTGGCCTGCCTTAAAGACCAGGCAGTGGGGACACACACCTTTAATCCCAGTAGCCACACTAGTTTGCCATAGAAACTGGGCGGTAGAGATGCACACCTTTAATCCCAGCCCTAGAGAGGATTATAAAACAGGAGGAGACAGCTCTCAGACAAAGTCCCATTCTGAGATTCATGGAGGCAGGATTGCCATTTTGAACTGAGGCACAGGTGAGACTCAGTGGCTGCTGTTTTGCTTTTCTGACCTTCAGGTTAAATCCAATTTCTTTCTCTGGGTTTTTATTAATCATGCTACGCCCAAACTCCCAAACCAGCACCCTATCTTCTCTACCCTGCTCTTTGTTCTCCTCTTGTTCATACTTTGTAGCCTCAGGCCTGAGATGAGCCAAAAGAGATAGTTTTCTTCTTTAAAAAAAAAAAAAAAAAAAGAAAGGATTTATGTGAGTTCAAGTTTGGGTCAGTCACCATAGTGAGTTCTAGGCCAGCCAAGGCTACACAGAGAGACTTCAGATGTTGGGAGGGGAAAGGGGGCACAGGAAAGCAAAGGTATGTCTCCCACATCAGCTGGAAGGGTAGGAATCAGGACACTACCTGTAACAGTATCAGGCACTGGGCCCTTAACAAGTATGATGACCTCAAGGAGTCAGTCTTAGGAAGCAAACTTTGGGTCTAGGGTGTGGTTTAGTGATAGAGAGACTGCATAGCAGATAGGAGCCTTTGGCTCATCCCTAGAAGAGAGAAAAAATAGTAAGTTTTAGCCAGTTTCAAAGGCATTTTTACAATAAAATTCAAACAATACAAATCTTTTCTAAATTTTATTTAATTTAGTGTCTGTGGGATATTTATTACAATAATCTGGGAATAAGCCATTCTTCCTGGCCCTGTGCAAACCTTCCCTCCAGTGTCTGGACCCCATTGCCTTGTAACAGCACATCCCTGATACTAACTAACACAGAGCCAGACCCCTGCAGCTCCTATGTGAGCATGGGACCAAGTGGGAGACTCTACATGAGCATGGGACGAAGTGGGAGACTCTCCATGAACATCGGACCCAGTGGGAGACTCTACATGAGCATGGGACCAAGTGGGAGACTCTCCATGAACATGGGACCTAGTGGGAGACTCTACATGAACACGGGACCCAGTGGGAGACTTGCCATGAGCATGGGACCCAGTGGGAGAATGTGCACAGGCACACAAAGCTAGTTGATTCCCACAACTGTCTTTGAGATGTGAACAAGTGCCACCCATTTGTGCCTCAGTCCCTTTACCTGTAAACCGAGGATCATAGTTGTGACTCTCATAAAGATAACAGGACATACTACAGGATGGTGATTTCGTATTGTAATTGCTGTGAAGCTTGGAAACAAGGTATGTTTAATGCCCAGCACAACATCTTGCTCAGTAATTGCCTGTTTTTATTCATAACAAAGAATGACTGAAAAAGCAACCTGCAGGTGTGGCATGTGGGGCACATCACTCAAATATCTCTGAGCTGCTTGTCACAGGGCCATTGGAATGGGTCCCTGCAAGGTCAGCAAGCTCCAAACAAAACATCTAACTTACAGCCTTACATAGGAGACGGTAGGAGGATGCCATAGCCACGAATCACAACCGCCAAATGCTGGCATCTCACTGGCTAGGAACAAGCGCATGGTCTGCAGCTCCAAGGGAGCTTGGGAAATACAGTCTTCAATAAGGAGGCTGGGTGACTAAAGAAACAGCTCATCAATGAAGAGTTCTTCCCCTTTGAAGAAAAGTTCATTTCCAGTTTGAGTCCCAGCATCCACATCAGGCAATTCACAACCATCTGTAATTCCAGTTCCAGGAGATCTGACACTGTCTTCTGCCCTCCACAGCACCTGTACACATGCAGTGTATACACACGGGCACACACATAAAAAATTAATTAAAAAATTAATTCATGTCAGGTGTGGTGGTATACACCTTTAATCCCAGCACTCGGGAGGCATTGGTAGGCAGATCTCTGAGTTCAAAACCAGCCTGGTCTGCAGAGCAAGTTCCACGACAGCCAGGGCTACAGAGAGAAACCCTGTCTTGAAAAGCCAAAATGAATCCTGTTTTAAAAACCTAGGCAAGCTGGGCAGTGGTGGTGCACATCTTTAATCCCAACACTCGGGAGTCAGAGATGGCAGATCTCTGTGAATTCGAAGTCAGCCTGGTCTACAGAGTGAGTTCCAGGGCAGCCAGAGCTGTTACATAGAGAAACCCTGTCTCGAAAAACTAAATAAGTAAATAAAAGACCTAGACAGCTGAGATGGCTCAGTGAGCACAGGTACTCGCCATGGTAATCCCACATCAGAGACAGGGGGATTACAAGTCAAGAAAGCCTGCTCTGCATAGTGACCTACAACCTGAGTTCAATCACCAAAATGTTCACACACAGGAAGGAAGGAAGGGAGAGAGGGAGGGAGGGAGAGAGGAAGGGAGAGAGGGCGAGGAGGGAGGGGGGAGAGGATTGGAAGGGATGGCGAGGGGAGGGATGGGGAGGGAGGGGAGGGATGGGGTGGGGAGGGGAAGGGATGGTGGGTGGGGAGGGGAGGGAAGGATGGGCGGGGAGGGGAAGGAGGATGGGGAGGGGAGGGAGGGAAGGAAGGGAAGAAAATGGAGGCGGGTGTCGTAGTGTCACCGCCCTCCTAGCACTCAGGAGGACTGTGAGTTTTTGGCGCAGCTTTAATCATTACAGGAAGACTCTGTGTTCAACAGAAAGGAGGGTTAGGGCGGGAAGTGGGAAAATTCCCCATTTATCTGCATGTGCTACAGTCACATGTCTGAACATGTATAAGAGGGAAAGAGTGGGCATTTCTAGTGGTTGGATGAAGATGATGGCATTGAAGAGGGAAAGGCAGAATCCCGGGGAGACTGGGGGTCCCATTGACACTCCAAATTCAGCACAGCAATACTGACTTCAGAAATCTGGCTTCTGGAACCTTCAGCAAGTGTGTCTGTCACCTAATCTCCCAAGTTTGTGAGTTTTTGGAAGCGGGCAGCCCAGCATCCAATTCTTCACTTTGGCAGCGCAGGAGATCCACAGGGCACAGCCTCTGAGAAAAAGCAGATTTCCCCCTAACACTTCGGGATAGACCCGTGTCCTACACACCAACACCCACTGGTACCAGGCAGCACCCCAGACAGCAGTGGGGACCAGGCCTGAGGGAAGGAGGCGGAGGCCTAATTGAAGCGTGAGCTCATGGGGAGGGGTATTTACTCTAGAGCAGCCATCAGCAATTCCGAGGGGTGCCCACGCACTGAGCCAAGAGGTTTGGAGTGTCCCTGGTGAGCTCCTGCTGCCAGGGGCAAGTTCCTGGCACGTGTGTAGGTTCTCAGAGCTTCCACCATCACGTTCTGAGACTTGCTGAACTCCGGTCACTGATGACCTGGCTCAGAAGTCATCAGTACCCTAGGGAATGTTCTAGAACCCACCTTTTACTCAGCTGGTGTCCTGGACATTTCCTGGTTCTCTGTTCCCCATCCTGAACATCCTTTCCTCCCATCATGCCCTCCCACTACATGCTCACCCTCCCTACTCTCCAGCCTCTCATCACTTCCTGTATCCCTGATGGCTCCTTAAGCTTTTCCTTGTGCTGATGCAGTCCCCTCCACAAAGGAATTGCATGTCTAGCCACTGTCTTGAGTTAAAGAACATCCTGTCCCCAGAGCCACTGTCCAGCTAGACCTCAGAGGGTGACCTTGTTTGGAAACAGCCTTCATGGGTGTAATTAAGATGAGGTCATGCTGGACCAGAGCAAACTCTACATGAAATGACTGATATCCTTATATGACGAGAAGCCACACTCTGATGGAGACAAGAGGGAGGCAGAGGCAGAGGGCTGAGGGATCTCAGATAAGCTAAAGAGCACTGAGGACCCCCAAAGTCATCAAGAACTGGATGAAAGCTGGGTGGTGGTGGTGCACACCTTTAACCCCAACACTCAGAAGGCAGAGGTAGCAAGATCTTCAAGTTCAAGGCCAGCCTAATCTATAGAGCAAGTTCCAGGACAGCCAGGGATACACAGAGAAACTATGTCCTGAAACACACCATGGAAGAAAAGAACTAGATGAGACAGAGAAGGATCTCCCCCTAGAGTCACCAGGGGATGTGACTGTCCCCATCTTGGGACATGGTGAAAATGAGTGTCTGCTAATTTAGTACTGCCTTGGGCAGACCAGCTCCTACTCCGCCGGTAGGGCAGGTAGGGCACTGGAGCAACAGGAATTCAGGATAAGACAGGTGGACAGCTGGTCCACCTTGGACCACCACACCGCATCAAGCTTCGGAAAAGCCCCAACTCCAGCTCTGTCTCCTGCACTCTGGCCCTGTTCAGCTCCATCTCACTGCTAGTCCCTTGGTTCTGGCACGTTCTCTGCCTCCACAGACAGATCATTTGCCTTCTCTCCCTGGAACTCTCTGTCGAGAGGCATCTTGGAGGCAGATGAAGATGGAGGCCAAGTCAGAAGTCTCCACATCTGTTTCCCTTGGCTTACAGCCAAGTGGACCTGCCAGAAGAACAACGGTGAAATGCAGAAGGGAATGGGATCCCATGGTCACTGATCCTTCCAGAACCTTCTCTGTGTGTCATTTCTGACTATCTAGTTGATGCCATATACTTCAGCACAGCACACCTGAAAGGCTGGCCATATTTGGGCTTTCTACGCAGCCTACCTGTTTCAACTCCAACCCTGAACACAGCCTTGTTGGGTGTCTCCCATCTGGCACCAACACAGCCGAATTCGGTGACTTCCAGGTTCTGCATGCAGCTTTGGCTCACTCCACTTTCTCTGGTAAAAAGGCCCTTTGTTGTTCTCAGGAAGTCTCGAGAAACAATGGACAGTTAATTTCATTCCTTTCCTTGGCTGGACTGTGTGGGGGAGGGAAGAAAGGAGGAGGGGGAGGTTCTCCTCCGGACTCCTAGTGGGGTTGAGGAAGGAGCCCTCAGAGTTCCCCTGGAATGCTAGCTTCCCAAGAGCCTAAAGATGACCTCAACTATGCTATGCCCCAGACCCCAGACCCCAGGTGCCAAATGCGTTTCTCGCAGCCAACCTTGTGGTTTCAAGCCCGGTGTCCACTCAACTCTCTCCTATTTTATTGCTTCCCTTGATTTCCCTTGTTAATCTGCCTTGCGCCCAAGTGTCCTTGCCCAGTTCATGGAGAACACGAAGTGCCTGAACTTATAAGGCCTCTGGCTCCAGGATTCATTGAGAAACACATGACCAACCTGAGCCAATGACCCACAATTCAGTAACCCTGGGCCCTGACCCTTAGAGTCCCTTGTGCTGGTGACCTTGGGGCTGCTGGCAGGTACCTTGTCAACAGCTTGACAAAGACAGGGAGAGGAAGACTGCTTTGTCACCCCAGCATCCCCTAAAGCCAGACCTGGGCCACTCCTGCATCATTGCTGATCTTTTGTCTTTATAGCTCTGTGTGGGCCCAAGAGATGGCTCAGTAACCGAAGACATTGAACACATAAGCCCGACAATCTGAGCTTGAGCCCTGAAACCCACATAAAGTTGAAAGAGAACCAGTTCTACAAAGTTGTCCTCTGATCTGTGACATATGCACATGCCCTCCAGCACATGCGTGCACTCTATCACACACTCATACACACACACACACACGTACACGCACACACACACACACACACACACACAAGAATAACAATTTGTCCTGAGGCAGGCTCTCACTATGTAGACCAGACTTGCCTTGAACTCATGAGCATCTCCTGCCTCTGCCTCTGCCTCTCCAGTGCTGGGATTTAAGGTGTGTGCCACCATGCCTGGCTACAACCCAACGTTTAAGATTCTAAGTTAGGTTTGTAGATACATGCAGTCACCTTGGCTCTACCAAACATATGAATAAATGGATGAGTGAAAGAATAAATGACGAACGAGTAAGCGGTAACTCAGTTCAAGTCAGAGGATACTCTCACCAGCTTCCCACAGAAACAATGCGTTAGCATAGCCGGCAGAGGGGAGGCTGTCAGAGCCTGGCCCTGAGGGCGCTCAATGTCCACAAAAGTCTCCTGGTCCTTCAGTCATGTTCAGTCCTCAGTCTGTCCCAAGTGGCCTGTTTTGGGAAAAAAAAAAAATCTTGCTCTCTCTCCCTCTCTCTCTTCCCTCCCTTTTACCCTTCTCTCAATAAACTTTACACTCAGAAATAAAGAAAAAAAAAAGAAAAATAGAAAAATCTTTATATGGGATCCAGGGATCTGAACAGAGGCCCTCACACCTTTGAGGCAAGCGTTTTACCCACCAAGCCATCTATCTCCCCGGCCCCTCAGGTGGCTGATCTGATTGGTTGCAAGGTTCTAGTCCCTGGATTAAGGCATCCTCTTACACCTCTGAGTGCCTTCTCTAGTCCTCTATCTCCTTGTGTTTCTCCAGAGAGTAGAGTGGAGGAAAAACGGGGACTTAGAGCGGACTTTCGGCCACAGCAGTTCAGGTCGCTGGTTGCCAACTGCTCCATCATGAGCGGTTTCCAGTCTTGCACCTACCACGTCCCTGTCCCTCTTGCGTGGGTCTTGTCCCTCCACTGCTGTGCCGTTGGACACTTCTTTTGTGGCCAGTGTGACCAAGCAGCTTCACTTACACTGTTACAACTCCTGGGAACGACTTCCAGCTTGGGCAGCTGCACCTCAGAAACCGTGCATGGGTCTGAATTAAGACTGAACTCTGGACCACCTTACTGTCTCCGCAAAAGGGACCCAACCTCATCTCCCCCAGTGCCAGCCATGGCGGAGCACTGTGCCATCTCAGAGTTACATCCGTCATACTCCCTCCCAAGCCCTAACTCCATTCCTGGAAGGAACCAGTTCTAGCCTGTCTTGCCCAGAGGGCCTCTGTCTAGAAGCAGCTCTGTACTCCTACACCAACCCAGTGACCTACTGGCCCCCACTCACCCTCCAGCTCCTGCCAACTCGTCACTCATGCTACAGATCTGTCCCTGCCGCTGGGCTGGGTCCCCAGAAGACACCACCTTCTCCTTTGTAACTCGCAACCCAACCGCAAAATTATAGTTGAACCGCTCGTGTAGCGGCCACCTCAACTTCCCCAGGGGCAGCCATGTGTCTGCCTCAGGTACCACTTTCTCCCTCCCAGCTCAGGGCTTCATCCATAGCGGATGATGGGGAATATGTGTCAAGTGAACGAATCTTTCATCAGAGCTAAAAGAGAAGGCCAGCTAGGCACAGTGGCACACATGGGTAATCCCAGTCCTCAAAACCTAAGGCGCAAGGTTTCCAATTCAAGGCCAGCCTGGGCTTCATAGAAAGCTCCTGGTCAGCCCGAGCGCCGTACTGCTTGAGTCCCTGTCTCAACAAAGGGTCTGGAGGTGTGGCTCAATTGTGCACACTTGTCTGGCATGCATGGGCCCTGTGTTCCAGCTTCAGCTCTGGCTACATAGAAAGATGGAGGTGTAGCAGGGCTGCAAGAGACCCTGTCTCTAAAACAACACAACAACAACAACAAAAAAATCTGTGGACAATTTTTCCCCTTAAAGGGCCAGGGAGGAAGTGGGGGGCAGTGTACCCAATGTCTCTGTCCTACTCAGCGGCAGCATGCCAGAGCAATGCCACTATCAGCAATCTGAACTGGAGAGGGGACAGCAGTCACTGTCCAACCCCATCTTAGCCTGCAATGGGGACCCCCCGGACAGACAGTGATGAAGAGGGGGCAGTGACAAAGGCCTCAAAGATCCCAGTGAAGGGAGGATGTCCAAGTGGCTACTCCAGTGGGAGCCTCCTGAGGTGGCCTTTCAGACCCTGAAAAACCTCACAATCCCAAGGAAGGCAGTGAAGGAGCCGTGTCCCCAGGTTCAGATGCTGGCCAGGGCACAGAACCAACTTCCAGAGCTGGGACTCGGCACCTACAATGGAAGCCATTGATAAAAAAAACAAGAGCATGTTGAAAGCCGCTCGGTTTGTCGCCCGAGCTCGCCAAGGGGATGTGGTGAGCTGGGCTCTCTCTGCATCCTGAGGTGGCTTAACTCTGGCAAAGAGGGGCCTTCTTGTTTTCAGAGACAACCTCCGCTGCCCCTCAATGAGTGTGCACTTTGCCCTTGGTTGTGACTGGGGCAGGCTGAGAACTCCAAGAAGCCTGCCAACTATTCCTCTGGCTGCCGGTGACCCAAGCCACCAGGAGCCTCCATGTGCCTGGCCTCTGGGGCTAGGGCTACCTGAGCAAGGGCTGGCAGACCTTTTAAAGGCTTCCTTGTAATGGCTGTGCTTTACAGTTGTTTGTTGTTTAACTGCCACCCGAGGCCTGGTGTTGGCCTGGTGTTGGACGAAGGGACTCTTTCATAAAGGCAGCCCTTGTTCCACAGGTGTTCATGCGAGTAGCTTCCCCCGTGGCCCTGAAGCATCTGGCCTGAGGGAGGAAGGTTTTGAGCCCAAGTCATTTTCCCTCCCTTGCAGGTAACTCTGGCTCCTGGGTGATAACAGGTGTCCAGAGGGTACCGTCTACAATTCCGAGGCAAGAAGGCGGAAAGCCAAGAGGTGGAAAGGCTCCCTCCTGCTCAGGCCTGGGGTAGGTAAGGCAGGGTTAGCTGGTGCACCTTTCTGCTGGGTAGGAACCTTGCCTTAGCCATGCTGAGACCTTGGGCAAGTGCTGTCACCTTCTAGAACTTCTTGTGGTCCCTGTTGACTACAGACCAGGAAACTGGCCTTAGGGACACTTCAGGAAGAATGTGGGAAGGGCAGTCAAAAAGCCAGCCCTGGCTGTTCTCAGCACCTCCTTGGCCTTGATTCTCTCTAGGTGTCAGCTTCACCTCACAAATGGCCATCATTGGGGCCAGGGCCGCAGCACTGGGGCCAAATCACCATCTGGTGGTGCCCTGTCCAGAGGTGGAAGGAATCCTGGGGAAGAGCTCTAAGTAGCTAAGTGTGAGTCACCTGATCACAGTCGGACTTGAATATTGGCTGGTCACACTGCTCCCGAAACACAGAGCAGTTTCCCTAGACAGCAGTGCCACCGGTTCAGACCTGCACACGCTGCCCTGAGGACCCCCGAGAGCCCAGGAGATAGGACATTGCAGCAGCCATCTAGACGGCACCTCCCTCCCATTAGCAGAGGCTTCGGGAGGACAAGGAACCTGGGACCACCCAGAGGAGCTAAGGGTTCTGGCGACTCAATGTACACACACACACACACACACACACACACACACACACACACATAAAAGGACAAGAGCAATGACTGCCTTACTAGAGCATGCTGGAGAAAAATGGGCTCAGCTCGCCAAGGTCGGATATGAAGTTAAAAACTGAAGTCAGGGGCTGGAGAGATGGCTCAGAGGTTAAGAACATTGACTGCTCTTCCAGAGGTCCTGAGTTCAATTCCCAGCCACCACATGGTGGCTCATAACCATCTACAATGAGATCTGGTGCCTTCTTCTGGCATGCAGGCATGAACCCTGTATACAAAATAAATAAATAATAGCTAAAAAAAAAAAAGAAAAAGAACGGAAGTCAGTCTTTGTGGTGAATGAATTAAGCGTTAGTAAAGCTAGACACAGGGGTGCACACCTTCGATCACAGCACTTCAGAGGCAAAGGTGGGCAGATCTCTGGGCTAAAGGGCAGCCTGGTCTAAAGAGTCCAGGACAATCAGGGCTCTTGGGAGGGGGGAGGAAACTAAGAGGAGGAGGAAGAAGCAAAAGAGCAATCACAGCTGTGTCAAGGAGACTCGTGATTGACAGTTCCGAGTCAAGCAACTGCCATCTTGGGGAATTCAGCTGTGTGTCCCGTCTCCCCCAGCCCCTACAAGATCCCAGATGAGACTGACAGCTTATACCCCAGCAGTCAGTCTCAGAGTAGGGAAGGAGATGCTCACTTGAGAACCCAGCTGCTCCAAACCACTGGGAAATGCTGCCTGTGGCTGGGGAAAAGGCTAGAGCATATTGGGGGTGAGGGGATGGGTAAGGCTTTAGAAGTGTGGTGAGTGACCACACCCCTGTAAGTAACCCTCACCTAGGCTTTGTAAGCTCAAAAAATTCACCAGTTCCCCAGAGTGAACTCTAGCAGAACTGTCCGTCAGTATGTCATTGGAACCTTTGGAGGAGCGGTAAATGTTGCTTTGATTTCTCCAAGGAAGGAATTTTGGCAAGAGAAAGGTGTTTGCAGAGGGCATTAACTGAGCAAAGACTGTGGGAAGCTCCATCCCATGGGCTGGGATCCTGGACTGAATCAAATGGGCAAAAGGAGACAGTGAGCTGAGCACCCGACCTTCATGCTTCTGCTTTCTGATCTGCAAGAATGTGAACAAGCAGCCTCACACACACCTGCAGTCACAACTGAGAGCCAGCCAGCCAGCCAGCAGGCCTTCCCCTCCCTCCAGGGTGGACCACACCCTTAAATCTCAAGCCTTTTAAATCCTTCCTGCCTTAAATTGCTTTTTGTCTAGCAATGAGAGTGGTAACTACTGCACCTGAGACAATGGTTAGCCCTGTGAATGCCTGGTCAGGCAAGGCTGTTTGGAGTTCAACTTCATCACTCATTGGCTCATTCAATATTTTTTATTGCTAACTGCCCTCATTGGGCACTGAGAGACACTGAGATAAATGGACCTTGCTTTGAAGCTATGGAGGTATAGCCAGACAATTTTTTAAAAAAGGATTTGCTTATTTTTTGTGTAGGAGTGGTTTTGTTTTTTCTCTTTTTTTTCTTAGCCCTTTCCACTTTATTGCATGAATGAGTTACACTAGTCTAAGCTAAAAGTGAACCCCAAATAATTACACTATACAATCTGTGAGCTTTTTTAAACTCGTGACCAAGGACAGAATGGAAATTCTACTCATTGAAAGTGCAAGCTCCCTTAAGCTTCAGAGAGCACTTAAGACCCGCGAACCTTGAGCTAATTGTCCTCGGCCCACCCAGCCTCCATCAGGAACTGGCATTGGCTCGTGTGTTGGTCACCCTGTAGCCAAATCACTTCTCCATTTCTGGAAGCTCGGCTTCAAATAAATTCAACAAGCAAATTTATTCCTAAATGCCTTCACTACTCTCTTTTTGTTTCTCAAGACAGAGTTTCTCTGTGTAGTTCTGGCTGTCTCGGAACTTGATTTGTAGACCAGGTTGGTCTCAAACTCAAAGATCTGCCTGCTCTCCCTCCCAAGGCTGGGATTAAAGGCCTGTGCCACACTGCCCAGCCACTGCTTTCTTTCTATCCTATCATCATTGATTACTCAGACAGTTAAAGGCCTCTGCCCATTCTTGTTGAATTCCTGCATGTTTAGAGTCCTCAGTGCCAGGAGAGGTCAGGCCATCACATTTACCAAAGCGGTAGAAAGAGCAGAGATTCTAGATGTTAAACATTCGCTAAATTCCTTTTCCTTGATGAAAATGGCCCGCAGAAGGTGGATGAAATTGAAGTGGGGATGGGGCTTTGAAGGAAATCAAAGGGGCTTCAGGGGGAGACAGCTGAGGCCGGGGAGGTGGCTCAGTGACTGGGATGAAGGGGTGAGCACACACCTGCATTCACTTCAGTCCTGTATGAATGCTTTGCCTGCATCAATGTCTGTGCACCACATATATGTAGGATCCCCTGGACTGGAGTTAAAGATGGTTTTGAGCCGCCCTGTGACTGCTGGGAATTGAACCTGGATCTTCTGCAGCTGTGTTCTCTCCATCCCTGACAGGCAACTTTAAATAAATCAAGGCATAGTCTGTATAGTGTGGAGTGAAATGAATGTCAGGAGGAAAACAGGGACCCAGGTGTGTGTGGTGTGGTGCTTAGCTAGCAATCGTGAAGCCCTGGGTCCAGTCTCCAGCACAGCATAAACCAGCCATGATGGTGCACACCTGTCATTCCAACACTGGGTCGGAGGCAAGAGAATCAGAAGTCAGCTCAACACACACCACAAAGAATCAGAGTTCTGTGAACACAACTGAGCTGATAACCTAAGAGGATAGGAAGTGATTAGCACAGGTGGGTAGCACCTACAGGATACCCTGGGCTGAGCCCTGTCTCAAGCAGGCTGCAACAGGGTGGCACAGAGTTCCTTTGGTTGCTCAGAATGTCAAATGATTCAACATTTGAGAACTGTTTATCAGCGTGTGGTGGTCTCCCTCTCAGTAGGGAGACTGAGTCAGGAGGCTGGCCAGTTGAAGCCAGCCTGAGCTACATATGAGACCCTCTCAGAGGAAAAAGTAGAGGGGAAGACGCAAGGAGAAGGGGGAAACAGAATTTTTAAAATCTTTTCATATATTTGCCACCGAGAATTCAAACTGAGAAACGGAAGCATGGAAAAGGGGAGCTGCATGGAAAAGGGGAGCTGATGTTTCCCGGCGTATAGAGCATGACAAACGAGCTTTCATTGGTCCAGCACATTCTGTGGGCTCTAGAGGATTGGCTCTCAAGTCCACCTGTAGCCCCGGGGCAACTATCCTATGATTGGCAGCCAGGCTGAGCCACTCAGAATGCAACAGGCCAACCAGGGGAAGAGCTGAAAGGAAGGCTGGCCCGAATCATCTACCAACGTCAAGTCTCTCTCACACACAGCTGCGGCTCGCTGATTGTGAAGACTAAAAAGAGAACAGTGGCCATCCTGCCCTCAGCCACAGGGAAACCTTTGCTCTCCGGGGCCACTCAGCCCTTCCTGTGGCAGGGTCAGGTCGCTGAGTGCAAAGCCAAGCCTTTCCCACTCAGCTTGCTTGTTGTGCGCACGGCAAAACAATGGCCCCCTTTCCAAAGAGGCCGTTCACCAGGGTCTGCTCCCTCCAGTCCGGCACGTGGCTCTGCCGAGCCTGGCAGCCTGCGACAAGAGGCCACAGATGGCTTTGCCAGCCCGGCCGGCCTGAGTGCACGTGTCCCCTGCCCGAGCAGCCTCCTGGCAACTCTGCCAGCCTACAGAAGGCCTAGGTCACAGATGCACCAAAGCAAGACTAAACACTTCATCTGGGTGGGGCCTCGGGGAGTTCAGTGGGTGCACTGGCTAGGAATGTGTGCTTGGAGGAGCAGGCGTGAGCACGGACGGAATCACACCAGCCCGTGGTGTTTATGCTCTCAGAGCCACGGTTCCACCTTACCTAGGCCCCTTCCTGCTCACTTGCAGCGGGGTCCTTTCTACATTTTCCTTTCCCCAAACCCTCCCCCTGTTCCTACCACAGGCTTTCCCAGCTCCCCAGCAGCAAGGGGAGATAGTCTATGAGAAGCCAGCATGGGTGCTGCCATGTCCTTTACATGATAAAGAGTTAGGGGTAGAGGGCTAAACTCTGGACTGCTGGCCAGCCTGCTGGAACCCACCCTGTCTCCTGACACCTGAACGGGGCTTACATTCTTTTTGTTTGTTTTGTTTTTCCAGACCGGGTTTTTCAGTGTAGCCGTGGCTGTCCTGGAACTAGCTCTGTAGACCTAGCCGGCCTCAAACTCAGAGATGCCCCTGCCTGTCTACGGAGTGCTGCGATTGAAGGTGTGTACCACCACCACCCAGCCCAGGTCGTATTCAGACAGCCAATAGCATTCAAACACCCTTGCCCTCCCAACAGCTCCTACTCCACTGAACATAGGAAGTTCAGAGAAGTCAGGCTGAGTGCACAGCCCTGACTGGCTGTGATTTCAGATTTGTCCTCCAAGACTGAGGATTATGAGTTCAAAGCTAGCCTAGGCAATTTGGTGAGACCCTATGTAAAAGGGTCTGGAGGTCTAGTTCAGAGGTGCTCTTGCCTAGCATATAGAAGGCCCTGGGTTCAATAATCCCCAACATCAGAGGGGTTTGGGGTGGGGAAGACAGGAAACACTAAGTTTCCCAGTTAAAGGAGCTACTGTTGCAATGCTGGCAACTTCCAACCAGTCTCTGCCTTCTACCTGGGGGCAGAGGATGGAACTCCTGACCCTCCTTCCTCCACCTTTCAGGTGCTAGGATTACAGGGGTGCACCACCGTACCTGGTTTATACAGTGAGTGAGTAGACCCCAGGGCTTCACACACGCTAAGCAAACACTCTACCACCTGAGCCATGCTCCTGCCTCATCATACTTTATGAATGATCAGCATTAGCAATCAGAAATTTTAAGTCTACTCTACTACAGCAGAGAGAAGAGAAGACCCTGAACGGCGAGGGGGAAGGGATGCTCCGTGAGGCAAGCTGGCTGAATAAAGGTCACTGGCTCTTGGTTCAGGAACTCACAGCAGCAGGACACACTTAGAGTTTCCACGCGCAGGAGGCGATGCAGAGTAACTAGGAGTTGCCTGGCTATCAGCGAGGCGAATACAGTGAGCCTAGGCTCCTGGCACCCACTCTGAAATCAGAGCCAGCTGGCATTCTATCTCTGGCTGCAGAAAAGGCAGCTGGGACCGGGCCAGCTGGGACGGGGCCTTTGGACAGACCCTCGACTGGGCAGGAGTGGCTGCAGCTGTCACTATCACTTGGCAGCCATCCTGGGTCAACTGTTGCCCAGGAGGCCTGGCCCTCCGGGCTGCCTGGGTCAACAACAGGTACATGTCACAATGCTAGGAGGTTAGCTTTAATTATGTTTTAGGTTTGGGTTTTCTGTCTATTTGCTTTGAGGCAGGGTCTCACTGTGGAACCCAGACTGACCTGCTTCAGCCTTCCCAAGTGCTGGGATTACAGGTGTGCACCACCAAGCATAATTTATTAGCAAAAGAAGCAATGTCAAGGATTCCATAAAAGATATGAATGTATATATCCTGGGATAGTATATTATAAAAAGTGAACACACATCTGTATGCACTATTGCTTTAGGGGAAAAGGAAACACATACGGTCCAGTGGAAGGTGGGAAGTTCCCGCGTGAGTGCGGTGGCACACACTTGTAATCCCAGCACTGGGAAGGTGGAGGCAGAGGATCATCCTAAACGATGGTGAGTTCATGCCAGTCTGGCCTGGCATACATGAGACCCTATTTGTTTGTTTTTAAAGGGGAATAAAAGGGGATAGAGGAGGCAGTAGAGATGCCGTACCGGTTAAGAGCACAGGCTCTTCTTCCAGAGGACCAGAGTTCAATTCCCAGCATCTGCATAGGTCTGCTCCAACTCTCTCTCTCTCTCTCTCTCTCTCTCTCTCTCTCTCTCTCTCTCTCTCTCTCACACACACACACACACACACACACACACACACACCACACAAAATTTTAAAATAATAAAAACAAATCCCTAAAAACTACATGATTCTGGGGCTTCTAGTTTTGTTTTGTTTTTTGAGACAGGGTTCTCTGTATACAGCCCTAGCTGTCCTGGAACTAGCTCTGTAGACCAGCCTGACCCAAAACTCACAAAGATCCTCCTGAGTGCTAGGATTAAAGGTGTGCGCAACCACCCTTGGCTCTAAAAACTTTTGAAGTTGCAAAATCGTTACAATAAATCAATTTAGAAATGGTTCCCCCAGCCGGATGTGGTAGCACACGTCTTTGAACCCAGCACTCTGAAGACAGGCAGGCAGATATCTCAATTGCGACCAGCCTGGTCTACATGGTGAGTTCCATAACAACCATAGCTATATGATGAGACTTGTCTCAAGATAATAATAATAATAATAATAATAATAATAATAATAATAATAATAAATAAAACAAAGAAAAATAAAACAAAGAAAAATAAAACATGCCTGCCCAAGTTCAGCCACACTGTAAATCTCTAACATGATTATCTTTTCATATGTGGTCCTCCAGGGCTGACCAAGAAATAGCAATCCTCTTTCTGGTGTGTTTATGGCACCTAGAACATGTGTGGCACTGTAGCAGTGGAGACCCCACAGCTGAAACCTCCACTGAACAGGGTGTGCAGGAGGGTATGAGCAGTGGCCACCAGATTTTGGATATTTTTAATCTATTAACAATTGGGCCAACCTGGGCGGTGGTGGTGGCAGCTGCCGCTGGTGGCAGGTGGCGGTGGCTGGAGCGGTGGTGCACGCCTTTAATCCCAGCACTCGGGAGGCAGAGGTAGGTGGATCTTTGAGTTCGAGGCCAGGCTGGTCTACAGAGTTCCAAGACAGAAGGAGCTACACTGAGAAACCGGGACGGGGAGCACAAAAAACAAACACCCAAAAACAAAAAGCATGTACCAACCTGGTAACAGGAGGAGACCGTCCTGTGGGCCTGGTGAAAGTATCTCCTGGCCAGTCTCTCTGGGGCTGCTAGAGAAGTGGGGTGACAGCACCCCTAGGCCAGCAGCTGACTTTGCCTTTAGCCTCCGGTCCAAGGACTCACAGTCTGGGTCTGACTGGCCCTAAAAGACCTAAACTTACTTTCCTGAAGTTGAGGGTGGAGCAGCAGCGAGGGCTGCAGGGAGGGACGTCCCCTGGAGAGTGCTTTGGGGAAATGGTGAGTGGAAACCTTTTAGCCTTTAACCTTTAGCCTATTGCATAATAATTGCTCAGTGAACTCCCTCTAATTCTTTCCAATGACTGTTTACAAAACAAAGGAGGAATTTACCATTTCCCCCCCCCCCACACACACACACACCCTCCACATATTTCAGAGGAGCAGAGCAGTCCTCTGCTGCCTCTGACCTCCAACAGTGTTGATAGTCAGTAAAATTCTACCACTCCACTGCACCCCATGCCCTTGTTCTCTTTCCTCCCCAACTTCCCCAGGGTCAGGCTTCTCTTCTGTTCCCAGCAAAGACAGCTTCTTGTGACCTCTCTCTTCCCAGCCCCCACCCCAACTTCCCTCCCCACCCTCCCCATCACCCCCCACTCCCCCATCCCCCCACCCCAGGTAAAAGGAACCAATTCAACCCTTTGGGAAACCTTGGCCAGGTGAGGCCCAGGACAGCCTCCTCCAGTCTACCCAGAGGCCTTGTGCTGAGCCCCCTATTTTTTGATCAAAGTTGCTGCAGCCCAAGCCTGGTTCTGACCAATCTTGCCAAAGCCTCATCTGTTGGCCAGCTTCTTCTGAGTCACTAGCAGCACACTGTCAGCCGACAATTGCCTTCCAGATGCTTCCGACATTGCTCTGCCCCGCCACCCCCATCCCCAGCTTCCAGAGAGGGCCAGCTCCAGCCTGTCCTGCCTGAGCACCCCTGGGCTTTCTGGTCCCTGACAACAGCTCTCCATTCACCCCAGAAAGTGATTATTTTTATTTTGTGTGGTGTGTGTGCGCGCGCGTGTGCGTGCGTGCGTATTTTGTTTTGACACAAGGTCTCACAAAGTTCAGAGATCCTCCTGCCTCAGCCTCCCAAGTGCTGGGCTGACAACGTGAGCCACCACACCCTGCTTTCCTAAAATGATTTTAAATGTGAAAGGGAGACAAGAATGGCTCAGGGTAAAGGGCAAATCTGATGACCTTAGCTTGATTCCCCAGTACCCACGTAAGATGGAAGGAGAGAAGCCAAGCATAGTGACACACGCCTTTATTCCCAGCAGAGGCAGGCGGATCTCTGTGAGTTCAAAGCCAGCCTGGTCTACAGAGTGAGTTCCAGGACAGTCAAGGTTGTTACACAAGATGGAAAGAGAGAACCAAGTCCACAAGTCCTCTCGCTCCTACAATTGTGCCATGGAATGCATGTACTTCCTCCCACAGTCTCTCTCTGTCTCTCTCTCTCTCTCTCTGACACACACACACACACACACACACACACACACACACACACACACACACACACGACACACACGTATACAGAAACAATATGTAAATAAATGTTAAACCATGACCATGAAAATGCAATCATTCCTCTCCTCACCTCTAATTGTTCTGTGGTCCCTTTCAAAGGCTGGCTTAACAGGCGCTGGCTGTCCCCAGTCCTTCCAGCCCTCAGGCCTCATCCTCCAGTTGGTCTCTGGTCCTTCCGCCAGAAGCATCCGTGCACAGCTGGCGTCTCTCACCCCTGTGTCATTCCTAGAGGGGACTCAGCTTTCACAAGAGCTCCAGGCTGCAGTCCTGTTTGTAGTAGGGTCCCCCAGACTGAAATAAAACTGAGGGGGGGGGATCAGCCTGGAAATACAAAAAGCCACCTGTGAGCAAACAGGCCACTGGTGACAGCAGAAGATGGGGACAGAGGATACCTTATAAAACAGACTACTATGTAAAATGATCAGGAGTCCCCAGCAGAAAGAGAGAGAGGTGCAGAGGTGCGGGGCAGGACACATGCATGATTGCCATGTGGCCCTTCCTAACTGGTAGTGGGGTAGGAAACAATCTAGGCAGGGTGAGGAGTGGCTGAGAGTCAGCATGGGAGGAGCTGTCCACTCCACGGGGCACCTGTGCTCTCTGAATTTCCTGCTGTGGCCTTGAGTTAGTTGAAATAGTGGATGCTCACCGTCCTCACCTGAGCTCACTGCTTGCTGAGTAGGGGACCTGGCTCTTAGAGTTTACGCGGCACCGGCACCCACCAGCCATGCCTGCCCAATGTGGACACAGTGGATCTCTGCAGAACCAGTGATGGGAGTGTCGGTGTCACGTCCTTTCCTTTGGAAGCCAAGCCTTGCTACAACCGGGGCTTTATCAAAGCCTTGATGTTCAACCCTCCAGTCTCCTTCACAGCCTGGTAATGGGAGAGCAGCTCACACTACAGAAAGTGGGCCTGGGACCAATAGCCCGGCAGATCCCCTAGTCAATCTCAGAGTGAGCATCACCTCAATCCTCTAGGGTGGACAGAGCAAACCAGCAAAGCCTTAAGTGGCAGATGGGGAAACTGAGGCCAGACAGGTCCCTCAGTGTCATCTCGATGCCCTTCCTAAGCTGCCATGAACATTAATCTCCTCTGCAGCAAGTATAAGTTGTAGGACACTGCCCCGCCCCCACGGTGCAGGGCCAGGAGTCCCCAGGGCACCCCAAAGCACTAAAGGTTATGAGGCACATGGAAGGAACCACTTTCCGTTCATGGCCATGCTTGTTTATATAGATGCCAGAGACACTGCCCCAGGCAGAAATGAATATGATCTACTATGTCCCCAGCTACTAGATATGTCACCCCTTTCTCTGCTGTGAAATACAGGGGTACAGCACCTTTCTATAGACTCTGGTGTAGCATAATTAATAAAAACCAGAGGCAGAAATTGGGGTTTAACCTGAAGGTCAGAAAAGCAAAACAGTCGGCCACTGGCTCTTACCTCAACCTCAGTATGAAATAGTGATCCTGACTCCAGGAATCTCAGAATGAGACTGTGTCTGAGAGCTGTCTCCTTCGGTTTTATATTCTTCTCTAGGGCAGGGATTAAAGGTGTGCTCCACTACTGTCCAGTTTCTATGGTAAACTAGTGTGGCTATTAGGATTAAAGGTGTGTGTCACCACTGCCTGGTCTATAGGCTGACCAGTGGGGCTGTTTTACTCTCTGATCTTCAGGCAAGCTTTATTTATTAAAATGCAAATGAAATATCACTAGATTCTGGTTCTTTTCTTTCTTTTTTGAGATTTATTTTTTTTCTGTGTATGGGTATTTTGCCTACATGCACAGATATGGGCACCACATGTATGTGTATACCTGGTGCAATGGATCCCTGGAACTGTGACGTGGGATTCCCCTCTATATGCTGTGAATATGTTTTATTGCCATTGGTTAATAAAGAAGCTCCTTTAGCCTATGGCTGGGCAGAATATAGGAAGACAAGAAATCCAAGCAGAGACAGGGGAGGAAAGAAAGCAGTCAGGGAGATGCCATGTAGCTGCTGAAGGAGGATGCCAGAGCCTTCCTGGTAAGCCACAGCTTCATGATAAAATATATAATAATAGAAATGGGTCTATTTAAGATATAAGAGCTAGCTAAGAATATGCTTGAGCCATTGGCCAAGCAGTGTTCTAATTAATATAGTTTTGTGTGATTATTTTGGCTTGGGAAGCCAGGAAACAAAAGTGCAGTCTCTGTTTACAGAACTGGATCCATCTGGACAGTTGTGCACAGTCATGTGGGTGCTGAGAACTGAACCTAGATCCTCTGAAGGAGCAGCCAGTGCTCTTAACCACTGAGTCATCTCTTTAGCCCCCTGGGCTCTGGTTCTTATATACACATAAATCCCATCAAGTAAGTAGCTGTGTATGTGTGTGGGACTGTATGTGGACGTCTGATACCTTTGCCTTTGGCAGCTACATGGTGTCTCTTTGACTCCACCTACCCTCTCTATATCTCTATATCATTTCCTGCCTGGCTTTATCCTGCTAAGCCATTGGGCAAAACAGCTTTATTCATTAACCAATAAAAGCAATACATATACAGAAGGAAATCTCACATCATCTCCCTTTTTCTGTCTAATTAAACAGGAAGGTTTTAACTTTAACATAGTAAAATTACATATACAAAACAGTTATTAAGCAAGTGTTATAGTTACAATATTTAGTCCATTTACCTTTGACAAATTAAGGAAAATACTCTATCATCTATCTTATCTTTGTGAGTATAAAGTTTTATATCTAATTCATCTTTTATCTTAACTAAGAAAAACTATAACTACCTGTCTTCAACTCCATCAAAGGCCTATATATATCTATATATATTCTATATATATCTATATATATTCATATATAGAAGAATATAATATTACCTAAGTAAACAGGAAATGCATTGTAAGCAACTTCCAAAGTTCTGGAATTGACAGAGACATCTTGCTGCCTGGATAAACACCCAAAGTTCTTTTGTAATGTAATAATGAGCCCTTTCCGTCTCATTTTTCTGCATTTTCAGGACTTTTTTTCTCAGTCTGTGGAGCTTTAGTGATAGGCTGGGGGTTGGCACTGATTTCAGGGAGATCCTGCGTTCCTTGGAATCTCTAGCAGGGGTGGAGAGAGGGTGGGGAGATGGGAGGCATTCTAAACCCCACCCAGATGTTCAGCTAGGAACTTGAACCCACTCCTCCTATTCCAAACCCTGCCCTTGAACCCATACCTCTGTTCCAAATCCCGCCCTCAGAAAGACCTCTATCAGAGGCTCCTCCCCGGAGAAGCTCAAAGACTGAGCATACAGGGTATTTAAGGCTCCCTCCTTGGGAGCTGCAGCGTGATGTGATTTCTCTCCTGTTTTCTTCCCCTGCAAATTACTGGGAGTTGCTTTGCTCAGATAAACCTAGTGGTATCAATTTGTCCTGATCTGACTTTATTGCACTGAAGGAGAAACCCACTACCAGGGATTTCAAAATACTTATCAGATGCAGCATCTCCATGCTCCAGTGGTGTGGTCCACACACCTCTCTCACACACACCCTGGGTTATAACAAGCAAAACGCTCCTGAACACTGCCAACAGTCACCTAGTAAGAGGTGACCTTCAACCTGCTGTACTTCACGAGTACCTGTGATCACTTAGTCACATGACTTTTCCTGGGGCATTGTTGCAGTTTCCTTTCCTGTTGCTGAGATCAGCTGCACCCACAGAAGCAGCTTAAGGAAGAAAAGGTTTATTTCAATTCAGAGTTCAAGAGACTGTCAATTATGGCAGAGAACTCAAGATGGTGGGAGCTTGAAGAAGCTAGCCACATTACAACCAAAGTCAAGAGACAGGGTCTAATAAATGTCCACGAGAGCTCAACCTGATTTCTCCATCTTGTGTAGTCCAGGATCCCCTTCCTAGAGAATTAAGGCAAGTCTTCCCACATCATTTAACACAACCAAGGCAGTTACCTCATGCATGCCCAGAGGTCCCCCAGGTAATTCTAGATTCAGTCACGTTGTCAACATAACCAGTAAAGGAGTCTGTTTCCATTCACCCCTCATAAAGAGGACGATGACACCAGCTTCAGCTTGGCAAGCCGGTCAATTTGCTGGGATTTGTTGCAGGAACCCTGAAGCCCAGAGCTGTACCACTGGAAAAGCCATCAGCATGGGCACCAGCTCACGAGAGCTGCATAGGCCAGTGGTTCTCAGCCTCCCTAAGGGTGAGACCCTTTGATACAGCTCCTCATGTTGTGGCGACCCCCAACCATAAAATTATTTTCATTGCAACTTCAGAACTGTAATTTTGCTACTGTTATGAATCATAACGCAAATATCTGTGTTTTCTGATGGTCTTAGGTGACCCCTGTGGAAGAGTCATTGCACTCCCAAAGGGGCTGAGACCCAGAGGTTGAGAACCTCTGTCATAGAGGGAGTCTGCCCTTCAGTCTCCTTCTGCCTCCTCTAGAGTCTCCCCAAAGTACATACACCTGGGGCAGGATGACAGGGTGGTAGGGGTGTGGGTGAGAGTGGCTGAATCTCCCCACCCTCCTCCTATAAGGGAACAAGGGAAAGGTGGGGTTTGGTGAGCATCTCCCATGGGTAATACCAACTGCAATCCTCTGATGTCATTGCAAAAACAGCCCTGTCAATCCTGAAAGGACAGCTCTCCATAACCCACTCCTAAGGGCTCATAGAAAAGGAGCCTTTAGGCCATAGTTGTGAGAAAGCAGGGCCCCACCTCAGGCCTGACTCCACCCCCTGAGGAGAAAAAGACCAGTGTAAAGGGCTCACTGCTCTCACTAATTTCACTGTTTTGAAGAAACTATTTTTCAGCATCCCCCTTTCCCATGTCTGTGTACAAAAACACACACACCACACGTACACACCACACACATACATACCACACACATACACACATACACCATACACATAAAACACACACACCACACACACGTACCCACCCACACACATACCACACGTACACACCACACACATACACACCACACACCACACACATACACACATACACCATACACATAAAACACACACACCACACACACACATACCCACACACACATACCCACACACATACCACACATACACCACACGTACACACCATACATATACACACCACACACATACACCACATACGTAAAACACACATACACACCACACACACACACACACATACACCACACACACCACGTACACACACATACCACACACACAAGTTTTCATTTCTGGAAGTGAACATTTTGCTAGAAGGAGGCCCTCCCTCAGTCACCCCTTGGAGCCCAGGAGAAATGCCAGATTCCAGAAGCCACTGTATTTTGTTTACAACTTCTCAAAGGTGTTAATGGTGTCTATCACCCAGGCCAGCAGTGGGGCACTCAGCTCTACCAACAAAACAGGTTGGCACCAAACCTTCTCCCTACCCCCTTGACTCCACTCATCCACACTCCCACTCCACTGGGCTCCATGGGGCAGGATCATCAGTCTAGCCACAGTGGAGGCTGCAGCAGGAGGAGCAAAAGTTCAAGACCTGATTGGACTACAGAGCTAGTCTGGGCAACTTAGTGAGACCTTTTATATAAATAAAAGAAGAGATGCCAAGCTATGATTGTACACTACTTTAATCCCAGAATTTGGGAGGCAGAGGTGGGTAGATCTCTGTGAGTTCAAAGCCAGCCTGGTCTACAGAGTGAGTTCAGGACAGCTGGGGCTACACAGAGAAACCTGTCTCAAAAAACCTAATAAAATAATAATAATAATAATAATAATGGCTGTAGCAATAGCTCAATGGTTACAACTCCTGCCTGCCATGTACAAGGGCCAGGACCATTAAAACAAGACAACAGCAGCAAACCCAGCTTTACTTAAAGCCCAATTGGAGATGGAATAAAATCCAAGCCTCTTCAGGGGCAGCCATCCCATGAGGGGTGTAGCCCCATTGTGTCTCTCTCTGTGGCCTCTGCACCACACCTGAGCTGCTTCTTGCCCTGGCTTTTGTGCCTGGCTACTCCTGTCATTTGGGGTTTACGGCAAATCCCTTTTCCAGATGTCTGTCTACCCTGACTACACCTGCAGAGGCCTGCTGGGCACTTCCCTCCTTCCTTAGGTCTTGGATTTCCCCCTGTAAGCCAGGAATGTCAACAGGTTTGTCTGTCAGGTGGCTCTCCACCTATTCGTATCCAGCCTGGAAGACTGGTGACTTCAAACAGACCCTTGCTGGATGACAACGAATGCCAAAGAATCAATGCCTGAGGAAATAATCAAATTGAGAGCTGAAACCAGCAAAATAGAAACAAAGAAAACAATAAAAAAAAATGCGACCAAGAGTTGGTTCTTCAAGAAAATCAACAAAATAGACAAACCTTTATAGAGACTAACCAAAAGGCAGAAAGAGAACATCCAAATGAACAAAATCAGAAATGAAAGGGGGACATAACAACAGACACAGAGGAAATCCAGAGAATCATCAGGTCATGTTTTGAAAACCTGTACTCCACAAAATTGGAAAACTTAAAGTAAATGGACAACTTTCTGGATAAATATCACTTACCAAAATTAAATCAAGACCAGATAAGCAAATTAAATAAACCTATAACTGCTAAAGAAATAAAAACAGGCCGGGCGGTGGTGGTGCATGCCTTTAATCCCAGCACTTGGGAGGCAGAGGCAGGCGGATCTCTGTGAGTTCGAGGCCAGCCTGGTCTACAAGAGCTAGTTCCAGGACAGGCTCTAAAACTACAGTGAAACCCTGTCTCAAAAAAAAAAAAAAAAAAAGAAATAAAAACAGTCATCAAAAGTCTCGCAACAAAAAAAAGCCCAGGACCAGATGGTTTCAGCTCAGAATTCCACAAGATTTTCAAAGAAGAACTAATACCAATACTCCTCAAATTGTTTCACAAAATAGAAACAGAGGGAACATTGCCAAACTCTTTTTATGAGGCTATAATTACCCTGATACCACCAAACCACATAAAGATATTACTAAGAAAGAGAATTATAGACCAATCTCACTCATGAACATTGATGTAAAAATATTCAATAAAGGGGCTGGAGAGATGGCTCAGAGATTAAGAGCATTACCTGCTCTTCCAAAGGTCCTGAGTTCAATTCCCAGCAACCACATGGTG
The DNA here is from genome assembly GCF_903992535.2 of Arvicola amphibius. Lineage (NCBI taxonomy): Eukaryota > Metazoa > Chordata > Mammalia > Rodentia > Cricetidae > Arvicola > Arvicola amphibius. The sequence goes on from NC_052051.1 coordinate 6,255,397, forward strand.
GCTCACAACCATCTGTAATGGGGTCTGGTGCCCTCTTCTGGCCTGCAGGCATACACACAGACGGAATATTGTATACATAATAAAAAAAATACTGGCAAATCAAATCCAAGAACACATCAGAAAAATCATCTACCATGATCAAGTCAGCTACATCGCAGAGATGCAGGGATGGTTCAACATACATAAACTGTCAATGTAATCCACTATATAATCAAACTGGAAAAAAAAAAAAACACGATCATCTCATTAGATGCCGAAAAAGCCTTCAACAAAATACAACATACCTTCATGATAAGGCCTTGGAGAGAGCAGGAATACAAGGAACATACCTAACCATAATAAAGGCAATATATAGCAAGCCAACAGCCAATATTAAACTAAATGGAGAGAAACTCACAGCGATTCCACTGAAATCAGGAACAAGACAAGGTTGTCGACTCTCTCCGTATCTATTTAATATAGTTCTTGAGATCCTAGCTAGAGCAATAAGACAACAAAAGGAGATCAAGAGGATACAAATCAGAAAAGAAGTCAAACTCTCACTGTTTGCTGATGATATAAAAGTTTACATAAGTGACGGCCAAAATTCTACCAAGGAACTTCTACAACTCAAACATTTTCAGTAATGTATCAGGATACAAGATTAACTCAAAAAAATCAGTAGCCCTCTTTACACAGATGATAAACAGGCTGAGAAAGAAATCAGAGAAACATCACCCTTCACAATAGCCACAAATAACATACAATATCTCAGGGTAACTCTAACCAAACAAGTGGAAGACCTGTATGATTAGAACTTTAAATCTTTGAAGAAAGAAATTGAAGAAGACACCAGAAAGTGGAAAGATCTCCCATGCTCTTGGGTAGGTAGAATCAACAATAAAAATGGCAATGTTACCAAAAACAATCTATCAGATTCATTGCAATGCCCAGCAAAATCCCAGCAAAATTCATCGCAGACCACGAAAGAACAGTGCTCAACTTCACATGGAAAAGCAAAAACCCAAGATAGCCAAAACAATCCTGTACAATAAAGGAACTTCTGGAGGCATCACAGTCCCTGACTTCAAACTCTACTACAGAACTACAGTACTGAAAACAGCCTGGTATTGGCATAAAAACAGACAGGAGGACCAATGGAACTGAATCGAAGATCCAGATATTAATCCACACACCTACGAACACCTGATTTTTGACAAAGAAGCAAAAAATATCAAATGGAAAAAAGAAAGCATATTTAACAAATGGTGCTGGCATAACTGGATATTAACATGTAGAAGAATGAAAATAGATCCATATCTATCACCATGCACAAAACTCAAGTCCAAATGGATCAAAGACCTCAATATAAAGCCAATCACACTGAACCTCATAGAAGAGAAAGTGGGAAGTACACTTGAACGCATTGGCACAGGAGACCACTTCCTAAATATAACCCCAGCAGCACAGACACTGAGAGAAACAATTAATAAATGGGACCTCCTGAAACTAAAAGGCTTCTGTAAAGCAAACACCGATGACAACTTATGCTGGAGAGGGAGTGCAAGCTGGTAGAACCACTTTGGATATCAGTATGGCGATTTCTCAGAAAATTAGGAAACAACCTTCCACTTTTGGTTATATGCCCAAAGGATGCTCAACTGTACCACAAGGACATGTGCTCAACTATGTTCATAGCAACAAGATAAAATGACAGCCTACAGAATGGGAAAAGATCTTCACCAACTCCACATCAGACAGAGGACTGATCTCCAAAATATACAAGGAACTCAAGAAATTGGCCATCAAAAGAACAAAAAATCCAATTTAAAAAAATGGAGTACAGAGCTAAACAGAGAACTCTCAACAGAGGAATCTAAAATGACTGAAAGGCACTTAAGGAAATGCTCAACATCCTTAGCCATCAGAGAAATGCAAATCAAAACAACTCTGAGATTCCATCTTATTCCTGTAAGAATGGCCAAGATCAAAAACACCGATGACAGCTTATGCTGGAGAGGATGTAGGGTAAAGGGAACTCTCCTGCATTGCTGGTGGGAGTGCAAGCTGGTACAACCACTTTGGATATCAGTATGGTGATTTCTCAGAAAATTAGGAAACAACCTTCCACTTTTGGTTATATACCGAAAGGATGCTCAACTGTACCACAAGGACATGTGCTCAACTATGTTCATAGCAGCATTGTTTGTCATAGCCAGAACCTGGAAACAACCTAAATGCCCCTTGACTGAAGAATGGATAAGAAAAATGTGTTACATTTACACAATGGAGTACTACACAGGAGAAAAAATAATGACATCTTGAAATTTGCAGGCAAATGGATGGATCTAGAAAACATCATGTTGAGTGAGGTAACCCAGACCCAGAAAGCCAATTATCATATGTACTCACTCATAGGTGGTTTTTAGATATAAAGCAAACAAAACCAGCCTTCAAATCACAATCCCAGAGAACTAGACAACAATGAGGACCCTAAGAGAGACATACATAGATCTAATCTACATGGGAAGTAGAAAAAGATGAGATCTCCTGAGTAAATTGGGAGCCTGGGGACCATGGGAGAGGGTAGAAGAGGGGGAGAGAAAGGGAGGGGAGCAGAGAAAAATGTATAGCTCAATAAAATCAATTTAAAAAAAGAATCAATGACTGGTTGGGAGATGTAAAGATTTGACTACCTGAACACCACCAGGGTCCCATACCCAATCAACATCATTTGGTTTTTTCCTTCCTTCCTTTCTTCCTTCCTTCCTTCCTTCCTTTCTTCCTTCCTTCCTTCCTTCCTTTCTTCCTTCCCTCCCTTCCTCCCTCCCTCCCTTCCTCCCTTCCTTCCTTCTTTCTTTCTCTTAACAGAGTATCTCTGTGTATCCCTGGCTGTCCTGGAACTTGCTCTGTAGACTAGGCTGCCCTCAAAATCACAAAGATCAGCCTGTCTCTGCCTCCAGAGAGCTGGGACAAAGGCGTGTATGTGCCGCCTGCTTAAGTCTGGTCTTAAACTCCTAATCCTCCTCCTTCTACCTCCAAGTGCTGTGATTATGGGTATGTGCTACCATGCTCAGTTTATTCCATCCAGTGGATGGAACCCAGGGTTCCCTGCAATCTAGGCAAGCACAGCCCACTCCAAAAAGTCTTTACTATGGAGTAATGGCTTCCAACCACTGCAGGGCTGAGGGAAGGGGCAGGGTTCTGTGAGCTGGAGCTGACTAGAGAAGTTTCTGCCTGAGCTGCAGCTGCTGAGAGGCAGTAATCCTGTCAGAACACAAGGCTAGGTGGACAGGGTGTGGCGCAAACAAGGCCAGCTCCCAGCCTAGAGGCCAGCCTCGGGTTTCTCCAGCTACAGAAGGAACAGTAGCTGTCCAGCCACACACCTGATCCTTCAACCAGGCACAAGTCCTAGCACCTGCTATGTATTGAGCCTGAGCAGGCAAGCAACTAGCAGACCAGGTGATGTCTGTTCTCTTCTAAGAACCCTGATTTCTAAAAGGATGAAGCAGCAGGTTCAGAGGGGTGAAGAGAGTTGACTAAGACCACAGGCATATATACAGTCCTGGATCTGGACCGGGAATGACTCAGCAGCCGGTTTTCTCATCCAGAAAACAGGAGTCATTCACTCCCTACCACGTGCAAAGTGCACTTACTGAACAGAGAGGTAACTTGGCTCTGAAGAGTGCTTGACTAGGTGCTCAAGCCCTGGGTTCAGTCACCTGCAATGCGTGGTGGGGCACCTCTGTCTTCAGGAGTTCAAGGCCAGTCTGTGCTGCATGAGACCTTGTCTCAACAAAATAGTTCATTTACTCCAGTGATCTTTTACCAAGTCCCCAAAGAAGGCTGCACGCCAGCTCACAGTGCAGGCCACAGCCAGCAAGTTCAAACTGCTGCCAGCTGTGGGGCCAGACTGTGGAACACACAGGACATTTCTGGACACCAGAAATGCCCAGAGAAGGCCGCCAACCTGTGTTCTCAGCGGGAAGCATGACGGCACTCTTCATTGGCTGACCAGGGCTGGGGTGGCTGTTTTGTAGAACCACCACACCCATTCCATTGTATTTTGTTCATTTTGGTTTTGTGTTCATCTGTCTGGTGTCTCATCATTGTGTTTGGTTTTGCGACAGGGTCTCACTGTGACACCAGGCTGGCCTGGAACTCACGGGGATCTACCTTCCTCTGTCTCCTGAGTGCTGGGGTTGTAGGCATTACAATGCACTGCCACTATAGAAAGCTTGCTTTAATTTAGCTTTGTTTACATTTTTTATTTTGCTTGTGAAAAGTCTTTCTGTGTAGCCCAGGCTGTTCCTGGAACTCACTAGGAAGCCCAGGCTGTCTCTAAACTCAGGGTGATGTTCTTGTCTTTGCCTCTGGAGCACTGAAATTACAGGCATGTGCCACCTACCTAACATGTTTCTGTTTTTCAAGGCAGGGTTTCTCTGTGTATCCCTGGCTGTCCCTGAACTCGCTCTGCAGACCAGGCTGGCCTCAAACTCACAGAGTATGCTTCTGCCTCCTGAGTGCAGGGGTTAAAGTTGTGTGCCACCGCTGCCACTACGTTTTATTAGGTTTTGAGACAGGGTCTTCCTAGATAGCCCCAACTGACCTGAAACGTGCTAATGAGGATCAGACTGACCTTGAATTCCTGGAAACCTGGAAATCTGCCCGTCCTTATCTCCTGACTGCTGGCATTAAAGGCGTGGCCACCCCGCCCAGCTTTGTAAAACTGGGTGGGTCTTTGGTTACTTTGCTTTTGTTTTTGTTGGTTTTTTTCCTTTCTTTCTTCTCTTTTCCTTTCTTTCTTTCTTTCTTTCTTTCTTTCTTTTTTTTTGAGAGATAAGGTATTAGTCTGTTCCCAGGCTGGTTTATAATTTCTGGCTCAAGTAATTTTCCTGACTCAGCCTCCCTAGTAGCTAGCACTGAAGGTACAGGCCTCTAAGCCTACTTAGTTTTAACTTTTTTTTTTCCTTGTGTATGTGGTATGTATGCATTGTCTGTGTATGTATGCTTTCATGCTTGTGGTCATATATGCAGTTGCCTGTGCACACAAAATAGGTGTGTGCATAGAGGCCTGAGGAGAATGTTGGGGTGCCCCCCCACTTCCGTCTTACATCTTAAATCACGGTGTCTTAGCTGATCTGTGAGACTCAGCTATCCTACCCAGACAGATTGCCCCAGGGACCAAAGTCTTCTCTCTCTCTCTCTCTCTCTCTCTCTCTCTCTCTCTCTCTCTCTCTCTCTCTCTCTCTCGTTGTTTTTCTGAGGCAGGGTTTTCCCGTATAGTCCTGGTTGTTCTGGAACTGCCTCTGTAGGCCAGGCTGGCCTCGAACTTAGAGATCCGCCTGCCTCTAGGTATGTGCCACCACCACCCGGCTCAAGTTTTCATCTTTTGAGCATCAGAATTTCAGTCACTCTGTTCATCATTCAGTCCATCAGTCAGTCACAGGAGCTGGGATTTGAACTCAGACCCTTATATCTGAGTAGAAAGTGGAAATCTCTTCAGTCCCATATATATATATATATACACACACACGCGCGCGCGCGTGTGTGTGTGTGTGTGTGTGTGATTTAAAATATGTATTTTATAATTTGTTATTTCCCATGCATTAGTGTTTGCCTGCATGGATGTCAGTGTACCACATCCTTGCCTGGTGCCTGAGGTTGTGGTCTGTCAGTGGGAGCAGAGAAGTTAAAGGACAATGTTACAGGGGTTGGCTCTCCCCTTCCACCCTGTTCCGGGGAATTGAATTTATTTGGGTCGTCTATTTTTTGCAGCAGGCATTTTTTGCCTTCTGAGCTACCCACACACCCAGTTTTTATACTGTTTAATGGTTGAAAAAACACTGAAGCCAGAATGTTTCCAGACAGCTGAAAATTATGTGAAATTCAAGTTCTCCTCTGTGACTCCAGCCTTGCTGTCACACAGCCACACCTGCAGTTACAGAAGGTCTCAGGAGACGCCCCTACCCCCACCCCAGTTAGAACCAGTTAGTCTTTTACCAGCTGGCCAAACTCAGCCCCAGGCTAGGAAGCACTGGTAACACAGGCACCCTCACAGAGCTGTGTGCTGGGAGTCTCACAGAAAAGCAAAAGTGTCAACTGGGCTCTGGTCCACGTCAGTCAAGATGGCAGGAGGTGACTTGGGAGATGGTTTGGCCTTGAGATCAGCTTTTCTCTGGAGGAGAGACAACAGGAGGAAGGGCAGTCTCCAAGGCAACAGCAGCAGGTGCAAAGGTCCTGAGACAGGATGAGCTAGGGTCCAGCCTGGACCAGGAGAGAAGCTGGCAGGGGGTGAGGCGCAGCCTGGACCAGGAGAGAAGCTGGCAGGGAGTGAGATGCAGCCTGGGCCGGAAGAGAGTCTGGCAGGGAATGAGTGCAGGGTGCTTTGTGTCAGTCTGGGCTCAGGTGAGAGCAGACACCAAGGAAGCAGAGCATGACAAGGTGTGGCCCCATTATTCTCTGTCACTTGGGCTACCTGATGGGGAAAAGGCTATAGTAGGGCAGAGGGCACTCAGGATACCTGACAAGGATGAGTGGAGTGGTGGGTGTGGGTGGAGAGGAGGCAGTGCTGAAGACTTCGTGACTCATAGCAGCCTTGCCTGACACTCATCAAAAGGGAAAGTTGAGGAGGTAACCAGCATCCCCTTTAATCATTTTGCAAAACTAACTGTGTGTGTGTGTGTGTGTGTGTGTGTGTGTGTGTGTGTGTGCGTGTGTGTGTGTGTGATATTCAAGGCATACACTACCATGCCTGGCCTGGTATCCTGTTATATGCCTTCAAAAGTTCCCTACTGCCAGGCGGTGCTGGCGCAGGCCTTTAATCCCAGCACCCTGGGAGGCAGAGACAGGAGGATCTCCATGAGTTCAAGGCAGCCTGGTCTATAAAGTGAGTTCCAAGGCAAGCTCCAAAGCTACAGAGAAACCTTGTCGGGGAGGGGGGGGAGAAAGAAAGCTCCTTCCTCCCTCCCATCCTCCCTTCTTCCCTATCTTTTCTTCTTTCTCCTCCTCCTTCTTCCTCTCTCTGTCTCTCTCTCTGTCTGTCTCTATCTCTCTCTCTCTCTCTCTCTCTCCCTCTCTCCCTCTCGCTCTCTCGGTCGCTCTCTCTCTCTCTCTCTCTTCTTTCTCTGAGACAGGGTCTCCCTATGTAGCTCTGGCTGTTCTGGAACTATGTAGACAAGGCTAGCCTCAGACTCACAGAGATTCACCTGCCTCTGCCTTCCAAGTGCTGGGATTAAAAGCTTGTGCCACTGTGTTAGAGATAGTCTTAAGTAGCCTAGGTTGCCCCAACTTTTTTATGTATCCTGGGTTAACCTTGAACTTCTGCAGCCCCCATCTCCTGAATGTAGGGATTACATATGTGCATCTCAATCCACACCCAGTTCACATGATTTTAATGGAACCCAGGGTGACAGGTGTGCTAAGTGGGTTCCCTAGTAACCCTCCTCTTTCTCTTTTGATTGCTTTACTCCCTCAGCCTAATCTTGGATTAAAACCTGAGCCTGCGAGGCAGATGTTCTGCTATGAGCCATGCCCTCAGCTATGATCCCACACCATCCTCTTTTTAAAATTTTTATTAAACTATATCTTATTTTTATTGTATATGTTTCGCCTGCATGTATGCATGTTTACCGTGTGTGTGTGTGTGTGTGTGTGTGTGTGTGTGTGTGTGTATGCTTGATGCCTGAGTAGGTCAGAAGAGGGCTTTGGATCCCCTGGCACTAGATTAACAGGTGGTTGTGAGCCTGGGGATCAAGTCCAGATTCTCTACATGAGCAGCCAGTGTTCTTAACCATTTCTCCAGCTCCTTCTATTTCTTTTTGATTCTCTGGGTGGGTATAAACTATGAAATATGCACAACAGAGACTGGGGCCTTGCTCTCCAGGGTATTAGGATTCCCAGTGATTCTGACAAACCATCACCTGTCTAGGTGTGGCGGACAGAAAAAACATAGAAACAGAAAAGACAGAGAAGAGAGACTGGGCCAGCCAGATGGCTCAGTGGGTAAAGGCACTTGTTGCCTGCTGTGCCTAGAAGAGGAGCCCTGAGTTCTACACTCTGCCTTCCCAGAGCAAAGGCTGGTGCGTGCGCACACACACACACACACACACACACATACACACAGACAAATCAATCAATCAGTAAATGTAACAAAAATCTAAAAGAAAAGAAAAAAAGAAAAGGCTGAGTCCGGCACCCACATTGATGTCAGAATCTTGGCGATACCAAGATGAATTGCTGGATTCCACCTTCTCACTCCCAGGCCAAACTCCCACCCTAGACACAGTCAGGAGGGAGGGATATATCTGGTGACAGGATGGCTCAGCCACCCAACACAGGTATTTCCCTAGAGACAGGAAGGCATGGAGATGTGAACATGACTGTTCTCAGTCGCTCTTTGGAAAGACAACAAGGGAAACAGCCCGAGTGTCCATCACCTCCAACATTAGACCAGCAGCCATGGCAGATGCGCGCAGTGCGGTAGACAAGAGCTCCAGACTGTTGGTTGATATAGGCAGCGGCCGGACAGATCACAAGTGTCTTGTGCTGAAGGAAAGAATCACACTTTACTTACAGAACAAAGTGACCACACACTGGAGAGTGATTGACCAAGGAGAGCCTGATACATGCTGTGATCTCAAGTTGTCCTCTGGCCTTCACATGCGTGTTGTGGCATGCTACCCCTTACCCTCAGGCATACAGGATAAATTAAAAACATAAAAAAATAAGGCCTCACTATGTAGCCCCAGCTGGCCTAGAACTTGCCACATAGGCCAGCCTGATCTCAGACTCACAGAGACCCTCATCTCTGAGTGCTGGGAGTAGACAGCTGCTATTTTTGTTGTTGTTGTTGGTTTTGGTTTTTTTTTTGTTTTGTTTTGTTTTTTGTTTCTTGAGACAGGGTTTCTCTGTAGCTTTGGAGTCTGTCCTGAAACTCGCTCTGTAGACCAGGCTGGCCTCAAACTCACAGAGATCCGCCTGTCTCTGCCTCCCTAGTGCTGGGATTAAAGGTGTGCGCCACCACCATCTGGCCTGATGTCAGCTATCTTTAGCTCGTTTTATTGCTTTGTAACCAGTCATATTGGATGAGGGCCACACCACTATGATCCGTCTTACCATCAGAAACAACCCAATGTCCAAATAGGGTCATATTTTGAGGTACTGGGGATTAGGACTTCAGCATATTGTGTGTGTGTGTGTGTGTGTGTGTTTCATGCACATGGGTGTGCAGGTGCATGAGTCTGACATGAACATGTGTCTTCCTCTATCCCTACTGTGGTAGTTTGAATGTAATTGGCCCCCATAATCTCACAAGGAGTGGTACTTTTAGCAGGTGTGGCCTTGTTGTTGGAGGAAGTGTGTCGGGCTTTGAGGTCTCCTATGCGCAAGATACCATGCAGTGTAAGAGTCCACTTCCTGTTGTTTTCTGATCAAGATGTAGCTAGCACCATGTCTGCCTACACACTGCCACACTTCCTGCCACGATGATAAAAGACTGAACCTCTGAAGCTGTAAGCAAGTCACCCCTATTAAATGTTTTCCTTGTAAGAGTTACCATGGTCATGGTGTCTCTTAGCAGCAATAGAAACCCTAAGACTGAGGCTCACCGGTTCGGTCTCCTGGGCTGGCCAGTGAGAGTCCTGTTACGACTTCCCCAGTGCTAGTACAGACTGCTCACCTTGCCTGGCTTTTTAAACACGGGTTCTGGAAATCTAACTCGGGTTCTCTGGTTTGCTAGGCAAGCACTATACCGACAGAGCTTTCTCCCTAGACTCTACTTTAACAGATTCTTTGGGGGACATAAACCTGCCTAAGAAATCCCAATGGCTTAGAGCCAGTGAGGGCTAGAAGCCCTGACATCTTTTCAACCTTTCTCACTTGTGAGGGTTATTTGTAAAACCCCTCAAAAAATGTTGACACTCTCCAAATAATACACACACACACACACACACACACACACACACACTACCCTAAAACCTAAACCACCCTAAAACAGCTTTGACCTTGAAAATCTTGACAAAGCTATTCCTTGGCTAGGTCTCTAAAATCAGGCCTTTCCATTTCAATTTCTACTCTTTTTCCCCATCAATCCACCCAGGGAGATGTTGTCCCAAAGAACCTAGGAAATTATTTTATCGCTGGGTGGTGGCGGTGGTGCACGCCTAGGCAAGCAGATCTCTGTGAGTTCGAGGCCAGCCTGGTCTACAAGAGTTAGTTCCAGGACAGGCTCCAAAGCTACAGAGAAACCCTGTCTCGAAAAAACAAAAAAAGTAAAAAAAAGAAATCGCTTGTTATCATTGTGCCCAAAACAGCAAGTGATCCATGAAGTATGGACTCTACTGTAAGTCACTTAAAGTTTCTGAGGTCAAGTTCCTCTCCGCAGAAGATCAGGTTCTCTGTTACCAACAAAGACACTCAAGGTGTGATTTGCTTCTTGGCATCAGAATGGACATTAGGCAAACTGCCAACTTGGGTGTCACAGAGCCAGGAAAGGGTTAGGTTTTGATGGCACCCAGAGCCTTCATCCATCCTGGAGGAGAGAGACCCACAGGCCTCAGGAGGCAAATGGGGGCTGTGGACAGGAAGAGAAGTCCAAGACACATCAGCTCTGACAGAGGGAAGTCAATATATCATCCAAGAGAAACTTCTAGTCCAGAAGGGACATTTGTAAGCCAAAGCCTCGCAGTGTGGAAAACAGAAAGACCTTCCTCCATTTCCACCCCCAGGGGAACTCTTCACAGCCCACTGGGCTCAGCTGGTTGAAGGTGACCTGGCAAAGGGTCACTGTCAATACAGGACCCACTGAGAGCCACATTATCTGCCCCAGCACAAGGCCTTCATCTGCCAAATAGGTTTCAAGGAACCATACGCTCATCCCCATACAACAGAAGGACAACAGCCACTTCAAAGTTATTCCCTTGCACGTAAAGGCAGGCGGATTTGACTGTGACTCTGGAACAGTGCTCTACCCATCTGCAGGAAGTGAAGATTGGAGAAATTCCGAGGTCATCAGCAGGCACCACGGCCTCCTCGGGAACATACGCTAGCCTCCGTTTTCCTGGGGAAGCAGGCAGTGGGCTCCAGGGCTCCAGGCTGTGCCCGGCCCTCAGAGAAGTCTCTTTGTTTCTCACCCGTCCATGACCCTACCTTGTTTCGCTTTGGTTTTTAACGGTTCAAATCCAGGAAGTTGAGGTCCCAGGGCTCAGCCTCACATCAGACCCCCCAAAAGAAAAGAATGCCCGCCATTGTTACGGAATCATCTCAAATGAGAAACAGCCACCTTGTCTCTTGCCTAACCCACGGCTCAAATCACATGCACATGGAAGATAAGACAAGCGTGAACAGCCACAGAAAACACTCTCCCCGTCCCCCCAGAGAACCTACAGGTGTGCTATATGCAGGGGAAGGGGGCACCTGGTAGGTGCCAGGTACCCGGATGCCAGCCAAGAGATGTACAGTCCTGCCAAGATTTCCCTTATGGGCATGGAATTCCGGGCAGCGTGTGCCTTCAGACACAGTGGGTTTCCTTCAGCAAGCTGGGACAAAGGAGCCTGTTGAGAGTACTTTTCCCAGAGGGCAGCGACAACATATGCCTTAAAAAAGGGAAGCTCATAGTTGGGCATGGTGGTGCATGCCTATAATCCTAGCCCCACCCCCAGAGGTGGAGACAGGAGGATTGTAAGTATAAGGCCAGCCTGAGCTACACAGTGTATTTCAGGCTAGACATAGCTACATAGCAAAACCTTGTTTCAAAAAACCAGAGAGCTGCCAGGGAGATGGCTCAGTCAGTTAAGTGTTTGTTGTGCACCGTGAGGACCGCAGCTTGGGTCCCTGGCACCCATAAAAAAGTCAGGCATGGAGTGCTGGAGAGACGCTTCCGCCATTAAGAGCACTTGCTGCTCTTGCAGGGGACCTGGGCTGGGTTCCCTCCACCCACATTCGGCGGCTCACAACCACCTGTAACTCCAGTTGCACACAGGCACATGCAGTACACATACATGCCACCACTCACACAGACACAGAATGTAAAAATTACGAATAGATTTCTTTTAAAAAGCTAGGCTTAGCAGCATACACCTAGAAAGCCAGAGCTGGGGAGCTAGACAGGGGCCCCTGGAGCTCTCTGGCCAGCAGCCTAGCCAAATCAGTGGGCTGGCGGTTCCCTGAGTGATTGCCATCTCCAAAATTAAGGTGGAGAGCCATAGAGGAAGACACCTGACGTACCCTCCGCAAGCATGCACACACGCCCCCACATGCGCACACATATACCAGACACAGAAATAAAGGCAGCAGTGTGTGGGATGGCCAGTATACCACCAGAGAGCAGGCAGAAAGCAGAGGGTGCTCACTTAGGTAAAGCTTAAATAGAAACCCATCCTGCTCGGGTTCAAGTGCTTTTGAACCTGATGCCAAAAGGCACGGCCCCTCATTTTACTAGTGGGGAACAGCTCCTTGGGAACATTGTCAGAAGGCAAGGTGTCTGTGGGTTCCCTGTGAAGGATCTGGTTTTTGCTTCACAGGGTCCCAGGCTTTGGACACCAGGTATAGGGAACTCATGCCCTGCATTTCCAAGGGTATGAGAGCCCGTCTGTGGTTCTCTTTAGCTGTTTGACTTTTAGGGAGCTCCCAACAGGCTGCCTGCATGTACGGAGCCTTTAAAATCCACCCTCTGGTCCCAAAGCAGGTTTGCCGATGATAAGAAAGCCATCCTCATTCTCTCAGCCTTTTGCCCCCATGACTTCCTTTCTACACCCAGCGTCTTGAGTCTTGATTGAGAAACAACTGCCAACCTCAGACCTCTTTTCTGTGCTTGGAAGCAAAGCCAATTGTGATCTTGACACATCATCCAGATAAATCTAACTTAATGGGGATGTACAGGGACCACGGACGAGCTGCCAAGAGCAAGTATGGGGTTGGCAAGGCTTAAATTACTTAAGAACATTGTCCCATGCCAATGTGAAGTCAGGAGTGGCTGTGCACTGGGGAAGGAATTAGGAATTAAGGATTATAAAAACGGAGTTGAAGCCATGACTTTATCCAAAGTGGAAAATCCTCCTGCCCCTACCTCCCTTGGAAGCTCAGCCATGCATGCCAAACTATTAACCTCTCACTTCCTGGAGGCTATGCCAGGCCACTTGAACTAGTAACGGAGCACAGCGTGCATCCAAGTTCCAAAAGCCCAGAAAACACACAGGCCCCCGGGCTCCTGCAATCCCTCTAACTCACCGGTCAGACAAAATGAAGAAACCGAGAGGACAGCCTTCACTGTCTCCGATGACGGAGAATTCCCTTTCCATTGAACACACTGATGCCCCCAGGTCACCATTCTTCGGTTTAATTGATGCTATTTCCTCCCCTTAGGACCTGCCCAAGGGACACCAGTGCAGACCTCATGTCCATTCAACCAACTACGGTCAAAAGTTTGTTATGGGCGATACCCAATGTTTCTCAGATAAAAAATGCTTCTTAAAATTGTGGCCTTAGGCCACATAAACAAAATTTATTTAACCCCCTCTCAGTGGCGAACTGCCCCTCTCTGAACCCCCAGGTGCTGGCACTCAGGTAACGAGGGAGAAGATGAGAGCGTAAAGGATATGGGGCAGCTGAGCATCCTCATTAGGGAGAGAAAAGAAGACCCTTCCACAGCACCAAGACTGCTTACTCCATCTATAGAATTAGCTAAGCCACATGGAAGCCTCAAGTTAGCCCTGATTGAGCCTACCCATCCTAGGAGCCGGGAAAAAAAAAATGGGTCAGAACCAGGCTTTCACAGATTCTATCGAGAATATTTTTTATTATACAGGCATTATACGCACAATTACTTTGGGAGCACTGACAGGCATAGAAGTTCAATTCCAATCCACACTTCACCCACACAAGCTATACTCTACTCTTCTGGTTCAGCCCAAAGGAACGAGATGTTATTGCTTTCTAAACAGCTCCAATTAGATAGTGCCTGAGCAACCCTGCATCAGCTTCAATCTTAACACCCTGTGTGCATCTGCATAAAATCTAGGTGCTATGTTACCCATCACCGTTAAAAGTTAATATTAAAATCGAATCCCATTTCACAAAAAGTCCTAAGAAGTATTTACAGATCCCATTAAATTATGCATAAATAAAATCTGTACACTCAACAGTTTCTCCACACAGAGCCTCCTCAGGGATTTGGGGATGACAGGCGCTGCTGTGTGCCTACCCTCTTCAAGTTTACATGGAAAAAAAAAATCAAGAAATGAAATAAATAAGCCAATAAAGCTTCTATACCTTAAAGGAACAGGTCACTTAAAAAATTCTACTAGCTAAAAAATTTTAAACTTTCAACTTTTTTTTTTTTTTTAAAGAGGAAGGAAGCGTGAAACAATCAGCAGGCTTTGCTTTCCAAATTCCTTAGAACCAGGACACCCCCCTTTTGAACACGGGGCTGGAAGCCTGTCACACACCTCTGTGAATAGCTGCTAAGAACATCCGCTTCGCCTCCTACCAGAAGGTGTGATCCCTGACAGGGCGGGGAAAGCTAGATAAATACTAATTTTTTAGATAAATATTTTAGTGGACATAAAAGCCAGACATTATCTTAACACTGAAAAAAAAATAAGTTATGATTGATCCCTGTATCTCCCATCCAACTGCCATGTCAGCAGCTCAGCGTGGGGTTTCTCCTTAGCCCAGGCGGATTTCACAAAGGGATTCTAAAACTCATAGCACCTTTCAGAGAGGAAATGGATTTCCAAAAAAATAAACGTTTAATGAGTAAAAGAATCAAACCAAATTGCTTCGGGATAGTATGCCCAGGGTTAAATAGAAAAGCCACCGACTCCAAGAAGGCAGGCAGGTCCAGGGTGAAGTGGATGGTTACTGTTGGCCCCACCCAGGCTGGTGCTTCTCAGGTCGCCCCAGTGAAGGAGGCTCAGGTCCTCTCCCTTCACGCTCTGGCCTCCGTGCACCCCACTTTATTTCCGGTGCTTTTCCATTTTCTCCATGGTCTTGTTGGAGTCAGCAGGACTCTGGTCTCCGGGGTTCATATAGGACTTGTCGATGGCGAGCAAAGCCTCCTTGATGTAATTCTGCACCGCAGACACCGCGGCACAGATAGCCTGGCTGCCAAAGCCGTGAGTTATCAGACTGAAATGAGACAGGCAGTTTTGTATGTTCGTCTCCAAGACTGGAGTGGGCCTGTTGTTCCCGTTGGGTGTTCGATCTTGAATCAGAAGGTCTGTGAATTCTTTGCACACTTGCCTGTGGAGACAATCAGTTGGTGAACTTTACCTGGCTCGTAACAGACTAAATCTCCCTGATCCTATTAGAATAAATAAGGAGAACGCGTTTACTTACTTTCTATTGATTAGTGTTTTCAAGACATCTCAAAAGGTTGCAGGCTGGCCTTGAACCCACAAAGGAGCCAAGAACAGCCTTGAATTTATAGCCTTCCTGCGAGGAAGTCTTCTCTATTATTCTTGGTCTGTGCAGTGCTAGGGACCAAGTGGGGCTTGCATGCACGCTAGGCAAGCACTCTTAAGTGAGATATTCTGGCCCCATACTAGTGTTGGACTGCCACACCACCACGCTTAGCACCTAGCACATGACAGGGCCCGAATCCCCAGAGTCTCCCAGTGCACACCCCCACAAGCCAGGGCCTGATTTCCCCAGTGCTATCTCATTTAACCTCGGCAGCCACAACAAGAGATAAGTGGATTAAGTCCAGTCACCTGGCCAAGGTCAAGAGGGCCAGTCTCAAGTAGCCCAGGTTAGCCTTGGAACTCACTTTGTAGCTAAGAATGACTTTTAACTTTTGCTCTTCTTGCTCCTGCGTTCCAAATGCTGGTATTACAGGTACACGCCAGCTCCATTTTATACACCACTGGATCCATTTTTACGTGATGCCGAGGATGGCTTAGCCTTATGCACACTCGGCAAACACTACTGAGCTACACAAATTCTCGAATATATGCAAACGCAATGAGCAGGGTGTTGTGACTGCTGTGAGTTGAGTCAGCAGTCTCCAAGCCACCTGGGATGGAGCAATTCACCATGGCTCCTTCTTCGACGCTCTACTGGAGGCTGCTGCCACTCTGGCTAGGCAAAGCTCTAGCCTTTTCCTTTGGCGGCAGAATTCTGGTTGAGCCATGGGGTCTGCACGAGTCAGATACTCACTGAGCCGCCAGCAGCATACTCTTCCTCGTGGTCATCTCGTTTCGTCCCCCAAGATGTGGTCTGGTTAAATAGTCAGCCACTGCTTTACTGGGAAATTCAGCCTCGCACACATAAGCAAAGTCCCGCGCCAAGTGGACGGCTTCACCTGTGATGATCAGGGTTGGGGTGGCTGTGGTCAGTACAGTTACTTTGCCTTCTTTTTTTTTTTTTTTTTTTTTGGTTTTTTCGAGACAGGGTTTCTCTGCAGCTTTTTTAGAGCCTGTCCTGGAACTAGCTCTTGTAGACCAGGCTGGCCTCGAACTCACAGAGATCCGCCTGCCTCTGCCTCCCGAGTGCTGGGATTAAAGGCCAGCGCCACCACCGCCCGGCTCGTTACTTTGCCTTCTAAACTGAAACCAGATACAAGGCACTTTGAGCTGTCGCTCTCTGTGTTATTTGGGGTGCGGTGGGGTGGCAGATTGAGACAGGGTTTCTCTGTGTAACTGCCCTTGGCTGTCCTAGAACTCAGAAATTCACCTGCCTCTGCTTCCCAAGTGCTGGGATTAAAGGTGTGCACCACCACCATGCAACCTCTTTGTTATTCTTTAATTATCCACGTATGCACCTTTGAGTTTGAGTACAGCTACATGGATGTTTAGGAGTTGGTTCTCTTGTTTTGAGGCAGGATCTTCCAATGTCCACCATTGCTTCATACTTTGGTAATCTAGAATCTTTCTTTCAAGACCCAGTTTCACTCTGTGGCCCTGGCTCCTGTAACTAGACCAAGACGGCCTTGAATTCAAGAGCCTGCAGCCCCAGTGCTAGGATTAAAGGTGTACGCCACCACTCCTTAAAAAAAGAAAAAAAAAATTCTAGGAAGTGAAGGTGGGAGGCTCAGGAATTCAAGTTCACTCTAGGTAACACAGACTGGGAGATCAGAGACCCAGTCTCAAAAAAGAAAGAAAAAAAAAAGCCAGTGTAGCTTGTGACCTGGCGTTCAGGAGCCTAAGGTTCAAGGCCACCCTGGGTTTAATCAGCAATACTAGGAAGACAGTGGAGGGTGGGTGTTTCCTAGACTCGTCCCAGCTCCAAGTTGAGGGGTGGGAGTGGGAAGCAGAGTAAATAGGGGGGAAATCATCATTTGTTCTCCCAGTAAAGGTGACTTGGCTTCAGGGTTCAAACCCCGATAACTCCGAAAACCCAGACTGTGGAGAGGCAGGCCTAAGGTGAGTCAGAATCCAGGTGCCATGGCTGGAAGGCCCGATCTCTTATTTAAATTTCTCAGTGTAGTTAGTAAGGAAGCCTGGCAGAGCCTCATTAGAACCACCCCCTCCCCGTTCTCCAAGCAAGACAGCTGCTCTCATTGAGGCTTTTGCTGGCCCTGACCCCCAGAAGTACCAGAGAAGAGGCTTGGAGGGGGGTTCAGCCAAGTCCCTTTCAGCACCATGTGGCATTCAAAGACAGCTCTGCTCTGGAGAGCCCACTTCTGTAGCCATCCTCAACCTTAACCAGCTAGCAGCTAGCACGAGTCTGGGCAGACAGCACAGGGGCCTGGGGACTTAGGCTGAGGCACTAGCATCTAAGCCCCTCTTCCTGGCTTCCTATAATAATTTACCCCCCTCTTTTTTTGGTTTTGTTTTGTTTTAAGTATTTACTTTTCTTTTAAAGGCTGCATGGCATTCTTGGCTACCTTCCAGGCTGGGGGAAGGGTCTGCAGTGACGCAGCTATGACCTGAGGAACAGGGCTCATTTTGTAGTCCAGGGGTTTCATGCCTTAAAAAACCTTTTGACGAAAAGGAAGAAATGGGGAATTGAGCCAGTGCCCACTGCATCCACTGAGCAGGATCCTTACACCCCCAGCTAGAAAAATACAGAAAATAGCAATTGTGACTTTTTACGGGCCTACCAGACAGACAGCACCGCTCAACTCTCAAAAGCTAGTTCACCTCACAAGGACCGGTTTGCCACTCCATAGGATTTCATAGGTTCAGAAACGTAAAATTTTAGTAACATCGGGTTTCTGAGCGAAGCCCCCAAACAACAGAGGTGTGAACGTCACGTTATCAGGTAAAGTGTCAGGATCCACAGCAAGGGACACCCAGTCTAAACTGCTTTCATTTTTGTGTGAGGCTCTCACTTGTTACAGTAACTGCTTTCTCCTGCAGTCTAAGTCTGTAAAAATGAAAACTCAGCTGCACTGACCTTCCACGAGAGAAGTGAGCAGGGTGACGTGGGCAGCTTTCCGTCTCCCAGCCGGAAGGTTCAAGCCAATTTTGTCCAACTTCTCCCGCAAGGACCGGCCTCCGTTTTTGGATTTTGCTCTGTGGGAAAAAGAATGTTGGCTACTCTCAAAGAATGAAAAAACAAACCAGCCTCCCTCCCCCCGCCAAAAAAAAAAAAATCACAGAATACTGCCACTAGTGGGGGTGCATAAAAACCTTCAGCTAGCAGTCCCCAAGCAACTCCCTGGGGGACAAAACACTGAAGTTGTGCCCCCCCCACCCATGCAGCTGGTGCGGCCTGATCTCAAATGCTAACCTGTTACTGATGTTTTTACACCTTCTGCATTTGGCACTTGGAAAAGAAGCCAGGCACTAAAAAGCTCTCTTTCCGATTAGAATTCAGCGGTAAGATATAAAAGTTACAGAAATGATAAAAATATCTCCAGGCCCTCGCACACAGTCACCTTCAACTACCCATCCCCCAGGGGGCCCTGAACATGTGTCACCTTCGGAGCACACCTCCCAGGAGCGAGGCATTTAGGCATTCAGGTGGTGACAGTCGCCTCTGTACCTCGGCCACTGTCACTTTGTATTTGGATGTGGAGCTGAGCAGGGACAGTCTTCCAGGAACGGAGCAGAAGACCTCACTGGGGTTCATAACGGCTCCCACCAGGTCCTTCTGGCAGGGGAGGCCCAAAGGGTTCTTGGTCATTGAAATGGGTCCTATGGGGGACAGCAGAACAGGTCCTGTCACTAGAACAGGAGGGGGCAGAGATCTCATCAAAAGGGCAAACCAAAGCTGAATTCGGCCTTCGGAAAAGTCTGCACACAGAACTACGTGGTGCAAGAGGGCCTTTAAGAGCCACGTTCGTTTTTCAAAGGCTGCAGTCTGAAATCATGAGTTAACACCTCCGGAACCTTAATTAGTCAAGATTCCATGTGTGGGAGTTTTTTTTTTTTCCCTCCCAGTTCCTGGCCACCATGGTAATCTGTTTAATTAAAACATTTGCTTTCAGAACACTGCTTCAATACGAAATAAATGGCATCCTCCCCCTCCATCAGGGCGCTGAAACTACAGAACTCAGATCAGCCGCCAAGCCCTTCGCCCTTCAGTGCAGCTGACATCAAGGGGATTCAGAAACACAGATTAACCGGCTCTGTTTAGCCAGAGATGTTAGTTTGTTTTCCAGGTTTTTCTCCCAACCCTGCCCACCCTCTTCCAGTTTACTAATACAGTCACAATTTCAAGACCACAGATACCTGTAATTTAGGATGCTTCCATTTCCTCTCAAACAGACTGATAACTTTAACTTAATCAAGAGCCACCCACTCACCGTAGCCCGACTTCCCCAACCCCCTCTCTCCTATAAAGCCCCTATAGGCTGTCCTTAGTGTTAGAGGTAAGGGCCTCTCCAATAGCTCTACACGGGCAGAGGAAGTAAAATCTCACCTATAGCCGGGAAGGCTCAGCATTAAAAGTGCTTGCTCCCAAGCTTGAAACGGGGACTTCAACCCCTGGAGCCCAAAGAGTGGTAAGAGAAAACGGACTTCTGCAGCTTGGCTTTCCATCCCCGGCCCCAGACAGGGACTCTCAGTATAGCACTGACTGTTCTGGAACTCTGTAGACTAGGCTGGCCCCTAACTCCAGAGATCTGCCAGCCTCTGCCTGATAGTATTAAAGGCGTGTGCCACCACCAAACTGGCTTGGGTTGGATTTTGACCTCCGTACAGATCTACACTCCCCCTCCCACTGCGAACGTGATAAGCTTTACTTCTAAAAAGTAAAATTAAATCAATTTGTTCAACAGTTAAAAACTGCCATAGAATCAGAAAACGTTTGATCTCACTTTCAAGTTAAAGTCTCCCACCTACAATACCATCACTAGGGAGGTACAGAATGAACAAAAATACCACCACCACCAAGAATCTTTTAAAATTTACAGGTCCTCAGAATCTTTTCGTTCAGGTCAGAAAATAATGTCTCTTTCTCCTTCTACAAAGGTAGGTGACATCGCCAGGTCCCCCCTCACGAGATGACCCATGTTAACCACTTAATACTTCCACTTTGCAAGAAAAGGGAGAACTTCACAGGTTGGGGCCGCACCAACAGGTCAATGTTTACCTTTGCGAATGACAGTCTGATCGTGTAGAAGCAGGTGCGGGTCGTCCACATTCTGGGGAGGAGAAATGATAGTTTCTTTTAAGTTTTGGGGAAAGTGGAGTGGCTGGAAGGAAAGTGGGGCGGTAAGATGGCCTCTCCCTAGTCCCTGCGGCTCACCTGCACCTCCTCAATGGGGTGAGCCATGTCATGCAGTCCGAGGTTCTCTGCCAGGCCGGCGGCTTCCAGAGCGTGTGCGTGTGGCAGCAGCAGGTCGGATCGGCGGTAGGCTTCCCGCCGGGCACTCACCGCACCCCCTTCCAGCCCTGAAATGTGGGGTAGCAGGCCGGCCGGGCGGGCATGGTGCGGGGCCAGGCTAGCGCCCTCCTGGCTCTGTCGACCCGGCCAGGCCTGCTGCTGGCTGCCGGTGGGCGCAGGCTGGTGCAGAGGGTTGATGGCAGCAGCATAAGCCTCCCCCAGGTGCGAGTAGGGATCAGCGGATTGCGAGTATGCCAGCTGCTGGTAGGGCGGCGGGAAGTACGGGGGCGGCTGGTACTCTGCAACCCCGGTGTGCGAGAGAGGTGGCGCGGGGCTGTAGAGGTGTTGTCCGGCAGAAGAGAGGTGGGGGATGCGCGGGTTCCCATTGCTGCTCGCATCGTGACGATCCTGGGAGAGAAACAGCAGAAACCCGGTTAAGACGAAACCCCTGCTACAGCGAACAGGCAAGCCAAGGGAGGGGCACCTGGGCACCCCACCAGGCTCGCCCCACCCGTCTCGACCCGCCCCCGAGCCCTAGGGCAGCCGGGGACAAAGCGCCCCAGGGACTTCGTTGTAAACCACAGTCTAAGACCTGTGGGAACGAGTCCTCCGGGCACACTGGAGAACGCACGGGAGCTACGCTGCGGGCGGCGCTCGGAGGTGCCAAGGGCGAGCTCCAGGCCACCGTCGGGGTGAGGCCGCGGCTGTGGCGGCAATCCCCACCCCAGGAGGTCGGCGTGCGGCGAACTCGGCGCACAGATCCCTCTTTCACCAGCCCGCCCATGTTGCAGCGGCGCGCCAAAAGGAGCCGGCGCGGATAATGCGCGAAGCAGAAAGAGCTCATTTCCCCCGCCCTACGGACCACCCCGCCCTCTCATTCCCTTCAAGGCGAGGTCGCCGCAGGAGTGTCGATCCCAGGTACGGCCACGTATTTCGGCCGCCGGGACTCCGGCGCCAACGCGCGGGACGGGAGCTGTGATCCTTGCTAGCCAAGCCCGTGCCTTCTGCGCCTTAGGAAGCGAGGTCTTCCAACCCGGCTACGGTCAAGGTTCTCACTCATCCCGGTTCAGAGAAGGAATGAAAAGACTCTGCCAAATTGGGCAACCTTTGCCTGCGCACGTCCCCTCGCCCCAAGGCGGTCAGGCTTAATTCCTAAAAGATGTGTCTTCATCAGTCCCGGGGGTCACAAGGGTAGCGGGGGACGCAGGAGCGGGGCACTGTCGCCCCCTAGCGGAAGTGCCCGTGCCTGCCAGCAGGGGCAGCCCCTCGAGGTCGCGCCGACACCGTGCGCTCCCGCAGCCTGGCCGCCTCGGCTCTTCTCTCCTCGCTCCCCCGCGCTCTCCTCGCGCCGCCTGAGTCTTCTTCCTCTTCCCGCTCGTCGCCTCCCTCCCTCCTACTCTCCGAAACTCTAGCTCAACCTGTCCGACAGGCTGGAGTACTCGCGAGCGCTCAAGGCCCCATCCTGGCCTCACCCCCACCCCATAGTCCCCTGCCCCCACTTCTCTTGAAAACTAAGCTGCAGCTGTTTAGATTTTTTTTTCTTTCCCGAGGAGGTAGCGGGGCAGGTGACAAGCCCGCCTTGGAGAAGACTCCGCAAAGGTGTCCCTGGCAGGGAGGCCTCCGTGAACACCTTGGACAGACTTCGTGGGAAAAAGCCACGTCTGAGTCGGAGACAGGGCGCTCTTCGGGGAAAACGGAAAGGGGGGGCCGTGCGCTTCGTAGGAACCCACTGTTGAGCTCTGCAGGTGGGTCTGCCACGCGCTTGCCAGGCCTCGTTCCCGAGGGACTCAGGAGGTGGCCAAAGGGTGTCCGGGACTGGCCCTCGTCCCGCCCAGAGGCTAGGGCTCCGCGCGAACGTCCCCAGCCTCGGCCTGCGGCCCGGGGACGCTGCTCAGACCGGCGGGGCTGCGTTCCCTAGCCCCTGCTCACCTCGCAATCCTCTTCATACTTGACATTATCTGTTATTTTCCACAACATGGCGTCCGGCGTCCCCCAAAACAGTCGCCAGTTAAATCCAGGCTCCCCCCACCCCCCGAGCGGTAAATCCACAATCGGGGTCACGGTGGCCAGGCGTCTGCCGCCACCCCCGCCACACGCGGGCCTCGCTGTCCTGGTCACTGGACGCGCATCGGTGGTTGTGCGCCTAGATGTGGGCGCCGTGGGTGTGTAGAGGCCGCCGCCGAGGACCGGAGAAGCCTCACCCTCAGTGTGTCCCGGCGATAGCCGGGGGGACCCGAACGCCTTAATGAGAAGGAAATTATCATAACTCCTCCCCGGGGGCCGGCGCGGAGGCTCAGGCGCCGGGCGGGGCAGCTCCTAGCCAGTCCCTGCCTAGCTCCGCCCCGCACCCTGCCTGGCGTCTTGCTGGACCGGGCGTCGCCAGGGGCTTGCAGGGGCATCAGTGGGCGGTCTCTGACAACCGCGGACCCATCGCGGCTTCCTATGCCAGCCCTAGGCACACCTGAGATTGGTATAGCTGACAACCGGGATCTCCCCACCTCAAGAACCTTTCTCCATCCTCTAAAAGATGGACGTCACTTGAGAGAGACTCCTCATTCCGGGGTGCCTCATCTCCCGGGGTTTCTTGACATCCCGCCCCAGCCGCTCCAACAGAGACTCGAGAATTGGGCTGGGAAGCAACTGGAGCCCCAATATGCCCTAGTGTCTCCCCCTTCCCCTCTCCCTGGGCACTTTATTGTACTGCCCGCTGGGGTAGGAGAGGAGGGCTTGTTTAGAGTCTGCCCCCCCACCCCAAGCTCTATCCGCTCCCCCACCCCAGTTCTGAAGAGGCAACTCACGGTAATACCTGCTCAGAATAAATCGGAAAACGGCGCGTCACCGCTGTCGCCCGAAGGCGTATCTCTGGCTGCTGGCTGCTGCTGGAGGAGACCCGAGCTCCCCCACCCCGGCCCATCCCTGTTACGATGCCCAGCCCTGCAGAGTGCCAGTTCCGCAGCTGGCACGGGCGGGCCATTCAGAAGCCTCAACTCGCCCTGGAAAATAGGTTCCCGGCAGAATAAATCTCCAGCGCCATGGGCCAGGTGGGGTGAGGAGGAACCGGGAAGTGGGAGGGGGCTACAGAGAAGTCTCCCTTGGAGAGATGGACACTCCTCATCCCACAGAAAGTCAGAAAGCAAAGCTTCCTTCCACAGAATGCTGCGGAGCCTGGGATTTACCACTCAAGCCCCAAAACAACATTGAATGTTAATGTTTTTAAATTCAAAGAAACGAAATAAATTGGCCCAATTATTATAACTGAATTTTTCATTCCAAACACAAGGTCGATAATTCTCCAGAGTTAATTTTGTTGGTCTATCCTAACAGTACATGTAGATTGGCTTCAAACGTTCAGAGGGAATTGGAGGCAGGGTCTATTTCGGTTTGATTTCGAAGCCAATTATGCAATCCTTGATACCATCAGCCCGGTAGCCAGAAGCTGTTGTGGACGTGCCTCCCCATCCACAGAATAAAGTCGTTTACCATCTTCCTGCTCCATCTCTAGGATGTACAAACATTTCTTTAGACCCAGATCGGCCTAAAATAAAGTAACTAAAATTTTCAAGCCAACCGTTCCCCATCACCTTAGAGAGTAAGAGTAGCCACCCACATGCAAGGAGGTTTTCCGACCAGTTGCGCTAATAAACCCAGGAAGTAGGAACCACGGGAACTAAGGGGGTTTTCCAAGTGCGTTTAAAAGAGGCTCTCAGTCCTGACACTAAGCTTCCAAAACACAGAGGCCTTGGCATTAGCAGGAGGAGAGGGCACCTGCTCCAGGAAGAACCGGGTTCAGTGTGCCCGCATGCTGGTGCCCCCTAAAAAAGATCAGGTCCCAGGCTCTCGCCAGAAGGCGACCGAGGCGCCCTAGAAGCCCTGTCTGATGGGGTCAGGTCCTCTCCTACCCTGGGGTGTGGTTCGCCATCCCAGGCCCTCGCTGTTCTTCCCGCATCTGCCCTAGCCCAAGCAGCCCAGAAGGACCAAGTCGTTTCTGCTCTTGAGCTGCTGGCGCTGGCGAGGAGACAGAGGGCGCGAGTGTCTATGCTCGCCTCTCAGAAACCTGAAGACTTGGGAACCGCTAGACAAGGCTATTCGATCTCTCTAGAGAGACAACGCAGAGCTTAATAGAGAGGGCGGCTTGCACGCATGACCTCCGCGACTCTGGGGGACCCTATCCCACCCACACCGGGCCTGGGGGCCGGAACCTGGACACACAGTCCAGGTGCGGGAAGCTTCCGCCTTCCTTAAGCTCAACTTCTCATCCCTTGGCACCCGAACTCTAAGCAAATCTCCAACCCTCGTCCACGGAAAGACGCGGACAAGTGCTGCTGTGCCCCTTGGCAGCCAGAACCGGGGAAGGTGCCCACTCTGCACCACCCACACCCTGCCTAAGAACTTGCTATGAGGTCCTGGTTCAGTTGAAGCAAAGTTGTGGGAATGGAAGGCTGTCAGGGGCTCGCTCTGCCGCCCCCTAGGGAGCCTGCAGTCACTCACACTCTGGCAACCCAGGACCCACTCCCGAGCCAGTAGGTGGCCCAGGAAACCAGACCAGAGGCGACCAGGTGTATGCAAGGCCACCGGCGCCCCTAATGTAAACCACCTCCAAAGAAGCAGGCGTGGGTGACCATGGCAACGCGGCTTGGGGGGGCTTCACTTTGTCCCCACCCCCACCCCCACCCAAGGTCAGAGAAGGCAGCTTGGAGTTATCTATAAACTGGACTGCCTTGCGACAAGACTGCCTTAAGGAAGGGGGCTCCCGAGAGCAGGTGGCCAAACACTTTCGCAAACGCGGCGCCAAGTGCCGGGGCTCTGTTCCGCCCCTCCGGACAGTGAAGGACTGGGTCAACCACCCGCTTGCCCGGGTTGGGCAGAGCCCTGGAATCTCGGGAGAAGGGTGCTCACCTATGCCCTATTCCCTTGTCCTAGCTTGGGTACGCGTTGGACCTAGGGCTTAAAAGAGCTCCCAAATGGGACGGTGAGACGGATCGTGGGTAAAGGCGCTTGCTGCCAAGTTTAAAAACACAAGTTGGATCCCCAGGATGCACACCGGGGAAGGAGAGAACCGACTCCCTCAAACTGTCCACCGGCACACACACAGTGCACACACACTAAATACGTACATAAATGAACACATACCTTTAAAAAATACAAAGAACTTCCAGAACTAAGCCTAGGGGTGCTGCTGACACCAATCCTCGGGTGTTCCAAAATAATACCTATCGATTTTTAAATTCCAAGCGGGATAAACCCCACGCTAAGAGGACGCACACCCAGATGCTGGGGCCTCAGCTCCACTCAGGTCCCTGAACTGCTCGGCTAGCTCAAGGCCGCAGGGGCCCAAAGCAATTTCTCGGCCTTGGGTCTTCCTACCTGGCAACTCTTGACAAACAGACAAAATGAAGCGTAATTAAGAATCCTTGCATCTACCATGCTTCCAGCGACCCCATTCTGTCCCAAGTCTGGGACTCACACTCCTTGGCTCAGCGTTGACCAAACCCATCTGGGTCTCTTCCGGAGCAGCTAAGGTGAATTTGGTTTTAACTTCCTTTAAGCGGCAAAGTTGCCTGGTATCTAAGGCCTCTCTCCTAAAGACTACAGAATCCCTAAGGAGGCAAGCCTGGGACAGCCCTACCCTAGCCTAGGACTGCCCTACCCTGCCCCCGGGGACGCTCGAACACTTAGAAGGTAGCCCTGGCTTGTCACCTTCCCAAGGCAAACCTGGGTCGGTCCCCTGAGCGACCTAACCGCTCCGAGCGCAGGCGGGAGACCCATATACCTAGAGGCCTTCTAGGGTCCTAGGCTTCCACACACCTCTAGGCCAGCTGAGCCCCGCGGCCTTAAGTTACTTATCTTAGTCGCCGCCAGGCGAAGGGGAGGCCCGCTGAAGCCAAGGACTGGCGAGGGCGGCGGCACGACGGCGCGCGCCAACGACCCTGCGCCGGCAGACGCCCCGTCCAGCCCGCGGTCACCGCCAGCGGTCATCCTCTGCCTAGCTGGTGTCTGGAGTCTCGGGTACCCTGCCAGCTCCTCACCCTTAGCAACTGGAAACTCATGGCGTTAGCTCGCGAACCGTCGGAGAGCTGGGGTTTAAGACAGAAAGGCGGCCGAAAAGAGCTCCCCGAGGGCCGAGGCGTGAGCTGTAAACTCGCTCGGAGCGTTTATTTCTTAAAGGCAAAAAGGGGTGGGTCGAGAGAGTTCCAGGAGGCCAGCTGTCGCTATTGGAAGGCGCTCCTGGACTGGTCTCCTCCCTCCTACCTGGCCTCCCTCCCGCCCCCTCGGAAACTCCACCTTTGCAAAGGGTCTCCTCTGAGGTTTTTAACGTTTTGCTTGTGGGCGTAAAAAGAATCTTTAAGAAAATTTAATTTCCAAGGCCCAAATCACTGACATTTCCATGAATTTTCAGCCTCTTTCCTAGTTTTGATCTGACTTCAGGCACCTCGCACTTTCCGAGATGTAGCCAGAATTAAATTGGGGAAGGAATAATGAATTATCGGGGTGACGTGGAAGGAGGTGAGGCTGGGGATCTTCAGAGGCTGCTCTGGTCACTAAGGAAACAGTCCAAATTCTCGGGTTTAGGGGTTGAAAAAGAGAAAACAAAGTGTGCAGTAGAATGGGAAAACAGTTAAGCAAGGCTAAACACAAAACTGGAACAGAGGTGGTAGCTCAAAGGTGAACCCCTAACACTGGGGTAGCTGAGGCAGGAGGATGGAAAGTAAGGTCAACCTAGCCTACTGCAGTGAGTTCCAGGCCGGCCAGGGCCCCACGGTGTAAGATCCTGCTACAAAGAGCTGCAGAGAAACCCTGTCTCGAAAAACCAAAAAAAGAGAAAAAAAAAAAGAAAAAAAAACAGAAATAAATACACACCGACCAACTCCTACTGTGGTGGCCACGAATTGCCCAGCCGGGAGCTCAAACACCCGCAGAGACCATTTCTCTTCTCACTCTCGGGGCTTGTGGGTGGGGGGAGGGTTCTGATGGTTTTCATACATAGCACCCTGTCCTGGCAACGTACATGACTTTTGAAGGGCAAATCCTCCTGAATGGCTTATAAGAGAAAAAGGGACAAGGAGAAACCAGCAACTTCCACCCAGTTTCCGCTTGATACCTTCAAGGTCTCAGGAGCCTGCCGAGGCTCTTGGTTTAAAGGCTTTTTACGACAGAGCGGCTCAGAAAGAAATGTAAATTTTTACCTTGTGTAAAGCAAAGAGTGATTGGAGCTCAGATACAAAGCCACCACAAGGGGCTTGTTTGTTTGTTTTTGTTTTTAACATTCTCTTCTAATCACTTCTTGGGGGAGAGAATAGAACACAGTCAGGAAGCTTACAATACTTGGGAGTATAACTAGGATTTTGTGGAGTGTGATGGTGGGGGCGGTTCCCCTGACTCACCATGGAGCTTCCTGCCTCAGCCTCCTTAGTATTCTCGCCCCATCTGCCCTGCTTGCGTTGCTATTTAGAGTCTGGGCTCCAGGGCCTGTTGTATTCTCAGGGCCACCTCTACAACCAAGTCCGGCACCAGGACTTTAGTTATTAATATAATGCATTCTAATAGCATCACAGGCTACCCAGTAAGCGGAGGACTCAGGCCCAACTTTACCCTGAAGCGATAGGACGTGGCTGGGGGGGGAGGGGAGGCGAGTAGATAAAGCTGACGCATTTCCTTGCAGCCTTCTTTTCTGCTGGGTTTGTTTGTTTTCCTTGGGGAGGGGTTTGCAATTACTGTCTCGTTGATCTTTCAAAAGAAACACTGTAATCACTCTTGAATATTGTGGTTTCGTTTCAGACTGCACTCCAGAAAAGAAGTTTTGTTTACTTCTTGTTGTTGTTGTTCCATGTTTCCGGGCTTTGTTGTGGTCTGCTGTTCCTGTCCTTCTGATTGCATGTGACTTTTATAATTAAAAAAGAAAACAAATTCAAAGCTACAAGAAACTAGATGTAGGACCAACACTCAGAAGGCTGAGACAGGAAGATTCTGAGTTCCAGTTTGGGCTATGTTCCTTAACAAGGCTCCCGGGAGAAAGACAAAGCAGTCCAGAATTGTTTCTTCAGAAACGGGTGTCTGGTCTTATCAGAGAAGATCGTGAAATTTTGGCGCTTGGGTCTGTCATGGTGGCTCATGCCTCTGATCCACACTTGGGAGAGGAGCACAGTGAAGAACAATTCGAAGTCATCTTTGACTGTAGGTATAGTTCCGAGAGAGAGAGAGAGAGAGAGAGAGAGAGAGAGAGAGAGAGAGAGAGAGAGAGAGAGAGAGAGAGAGAGAGAGAGAGAGAGAGAGAGAGAGAGAGAGGAAAGTACCTGGGGCAGGACGTGTGGCTCATACCTTTAACCCCACCAGGTTAAGAGACCTGAGAATCACTGAAAGCTGGAAGCCACTCTGGTCTAAAGGAAGTCCAGGCTGTCAGGACTACAGAGCAAGATTTTGCCTCTAAATAATAAATAAATAAATAAATAAATAACAACAAAAATTGGATTGAGGGTTAGAGATGGAGCACTTTATTGGCATGGGGAAAGCTCTCTAGGGTTCCATTCCCAGAACTGTAAAAACAAACAAACAAACAATAACCCAATAATCAGCAAATGACTAAGGTTCCAGATCCCTGTTCCTCTAAGGTCCCACCCTCCTGAGGCGGTGGCACTAGCCAGGCAAGCAGCACCAACTAACGGTCTGCTTTTTTCTCTTCTGGCCATTTTTCTGAAGTCCCAGAAGCCACACTGCAATGTCTTCAGGTTTCTTTAGCCTCCTCCTCAGGAGGCACACAAGCATCTTCCTGACCCGACAAATCGCCCCTCCCCCGTGCCAAGCTCAAAATCTTTCATGTCAGAACTCAAAACAACACCAAAAGGCCAAAAATGTCACCATGACAACCCAAGGATCCAGAGGGAAACTCCGTCCCGTAAATATCAACACCTAATTAAAACCAGAAACTGAAAGAAAATGATGTCAGGCTTGAGATCTGCTCTGTAGCATAAAAATCAAAACAAGCACCATCTCCAGCCCCCTTCTTTACCACATCACTACACCTGCATGGCCTGAAACTGTGGCAATCCTCCTGACTCTGTCTCTTGAGTGCTGTTGGGATTACAGGTATGACACACACAGGCACGTTCATGTGTGCACACACCTCTAAAAGATTTAAAATGTTAATGTGTATGAGAGTTTGCTTGCATGTATGCATGTGCACTACATACATGTAGTATTCATGGAGGCCAGAAGAGGGATTTGGATCCCCTGGATTTGGAGTTCAGGTTATGGTTCTGATCACTTCAAGGGTGCTAGGATTTGAACCTGGGTTCTTTGCAAAAGCAGCAAGTGCTCTTGGAAACCATCTCTTTAGCCCCCAACCCCCTGCCAAGCTAAAAAACCACATATTTGTATGTGTGTATACACACACATTTTTCTCATCTACTGAACAAATCTGTAGCACTGAAAACCAAGAATGAGAGATGTCTTAAGCCAACATTTCCTCTTCATAAGGAAGTTAACACAGACACAGTCAAAGAAGCTTCCTAACTCTGCCTACCCGATTTGACCCCATGAGGTCTTCTTCTTCTGGCAGAAGCCTACCTCTCTGGAAAAAAGGCCATTAGGATCACATGCCGTCTTGTGTGTTTCCAGGTGCGATGCTGTTAACCACAGAATTACTGGATATTGTCTAAAGCAGGGTTCTCAAAGGCCAGGGGTACCATGTGGAAATATGAAGACCTCCCACCCTGAGTCAGAGCCTGGCGTAGAGACCAGCAGCCTGAGCTCGGATGGTGCCCATGCCCCACCTCTCTCCCATGGCTCCCCACTCAATCTCTCCCTCTCCCTCTCCCTCTCCCTCTCCCTCTCCCTCTCCCTCTCCCTCTCCCTCTCCCTCTCCCTCTCCCTCTCCCTCTCCTCTCTCCCTCTCCTCTCCTCTCTCTCTCTCTCTCTCTCTCTCTCTCTCTCTCTCTCTCTCTCTCTCTCGTTCCTGGATCAGAAACCCACTTTAAATTTGACCCTGGAAATCCTGAAGGCCTCAGAACAGGTGAACAGAGGAAACTGCTCTGGCTGCTTCACACCTGACCCTGGCAGAGGCCGGAACTGAGATAAGAAGGATAGGTACAGAGATCCTACCCCATCTGGACAGGCCTCTAATCCGGGCACTTTGGAGGCAGAGTCAGGGAGATCTGGAGTTCAAGGTTAGCCCGAGCTGCAAAGAAAGAGCCTGCCATCACAATCCGCTAGTCCCCCGAAGAATGGGAGACTGGCGTTAGGGATTCTGCTCAAGGAAGGACAGCAGGTGTAACAAAGTGTTACACCTCAGGGACTTTCTGGGGCAGCGATCAAATACTATTATCAAGACAACCTAGAGAAGGCAAGGTTTATTTGAGCTTATGGTTTCAGAGAGTTACTGTGCATCATGGAAGGGAGGGATGGCAGCAGGCAAACATGGCGGCTGAAACAGGAAGCTAAGAGCTCAACTCTTCCTACACAAGCATAAAGAAGGGGGGAGGCAGAGAGAGAGAGAGAGAGAGGCAGAGGGAGAGAGGCAGAGAGAGACACACAGAGAGAGGCAGACAGAGAGGCAGGAGAGACAGAGACAGAGACAGAGAGGCAGAGAGAGGCAGTGGGAGAGAGGCAGAAAGAGAGAGGCAGAGGGAGAGAGAGGCAGAGAGAGAGGCAGAGAGACAGAGAGAGGCAGAGGGGAAGAGAGAGGCAGAGAGACAGGGGAGAGAGAGAGAAGGAGGGAGAGAGAGGTAGAGAGGGAGGGAGAGAAAGAGAGGCAGAGGGGAAGAGAGAGGCAGAGAGACAGAGAAACAGGGGGAGAGAGAGAGAAGGAGGGAAAGAGAGGGAGAGAGAGAGGTAGAGAGGGAGGGAGAGACAGAGAGAGGCAGAGGGAGAGGCAGAAAGAGAGAGGCAGAGGGAGAGAGAGAGGCAGAGAGACAGAGAGAGACAGAGGGGGAGGGGGAAGAGAGAGGAAGAGATACAAAGACAGAGAGAGACAGGGAGAGTCTGAGAGAGAGAGGTAGAGAGAGGCAGAGAGAGAGGGAGACAGAGGGAGGCAGAAAGAGAGAGGCAGAGAGAGACGGGTAGAGAGAGAGGCAGAAAATGAGAGAGAGACACAGAGAGAGGCAGAAATAGAAAGAGAGAGAGTCAGAGAGAGTCGGAAGTACAGTGTGTAATAAACTCCCCAGTCTGTCTGGAAACACATTTCTTCCAGCGAGGCTGCACCACCTAATCCTCCCCAAACAGCACCTCCAGCTGGGCAGCAGGTGTATAAGACATGAACCTATGGGGTCCATTCTCATTCAAACTACCAAACCCCCACATTCTACTTCCAGGCACTCATAGGCTCATGACCATATCATGATGCAGAACGCATTAGTCCAGCTTCTAAAGTCCCCATAGTCTTCCATGGTCCCAATACTTTGAAAAGTCCAGAGTGTCTTCTAGGACTCAAGGCCATCTCTTAACTGTAACTCCCTGAAAACAAAAAGGCAAGTGACACACTTCCAGCATACAAGGGCACATAATATGTATTACCATTCCAAAAGAGAGGAAAGGGAGCATAGCTAGGAAATACTGGACTAAAATCCAGTAGAGGAAAAAATCCTGAATCTTATAATTCCATGTTGGTAGCAAGGGTTAGATGGCTCTGCCATTCCAGTCTTGCTGCTGCAACAGATCTCTCTTTCTCAGGCTCTTTCCACTCTCTGTGTGAAGCTCTCTTTGGCAGATATCCCATAGCCCGGACACCCCTTGAGTCTCCAATACAACCCAGGCTTCATCTTCACTTCATACAATGACCTCTTAGGGCATCTTGACATCTTAGGGCCTTAACGTGGGAACTTTCCTGCCACATGCTGCCTGGCCTCAGTTCTCTGAAACCCCGGAGGAGGAATCTACGACCCCTTTTCCTTGTGTCCTTCATACTGAAGCCAGCACCAGGTCGTAGGCACTGCCAGGTTCTGCGGTCAGCTTCCAACCCTCATCCCCTTGAACCGCAGCGGCTGCCATTTTCATCTGTGTTGCTCTCTAGGAGCAGAATGCTGTAGGCTTTAATTTCACAAGTCAGAAGAGTTGTGCGGGGCTTGGCCTGGGAGAACTCTTCTGTTTGTTCCAGTCAGATTGTTAAAGTCATTCATCTTAACAACTACAGCCTGGGTCCAGCACAGACCCAGGATGTAAAGCTAAGTTTGTACCATTTTTTAACTTAGCTACAGGCAGGTTCTCAGGTTATGGACAGAAGAAGGCAGCCAGATTCTTTGCCAAATTATCCAACGAATGGCCTCAAGCCCGTTTGCTAACATCATTCCCCTCTGACACCTCTTGAGCTGAGCCTCCCTAGTCCACACGGCTCTCAGCACTACGACTGCCTTTAGGACCCTACTAGAATGACCCCTTAGTCTCTTCTAACAGTGTCCAACCCTTTTCCCAATCCAAAGTCCTAAAGTCTTTGTATTTCTCTAAAACAAAAACAGAACAACAGCTAGTCTTTTCAACATCTCTGATAGTGACTTCTGTATAAGTTACTCTTCTATGATGTTAAGACATGGTGACCAAGACAGCTTCTGAAGGAGGATTTTATCTGGGCTAGGTTTCCAGAGGTCTAAGAATGTCTGCAACAGGAAGACACGGCGGCCAAAACAGCAAGCAGAGAGCTCACAAACACAAGCATGAAGCAGAGAGCAAGATGTGGTATGAGGCCCAGCCAGCACCCCAGGCAGGGCTTGGAGATTAAAGCACTAGCCGCCAGCGGAGGTAATCTGACACCCGTGGAACATTTTGCAATGTCTGGAGCTGTCTTCTGCAGTCGGAGGAGGGAAGGTGAAGTTGGCACCTAGCAGAGGAAACAGTCCTGGACTGGAGCAAAAATCAAGTATCTCTGACAGCTGGAAGAACAGACAATCTGGGCACAGGACTGTGCCCAGTGCTGTGGCAGGTCTCTGAGCCCAGCCACTCAGGAAGCAGACGCGAGGGAATCAATAGTTTAAGTGGCTCTCTCTCCTCTCAGCTTGTGCTTTGAGACATGAGCCCTCAGCGTCAGCTCTAGACTCGTACCTGTCACCTGTCACTCAGCCCATCAGCACGTGCGTTTATAGCTCTAGAGGCATAAACCTAGATCATCCCTTCGTGCTGTGACTCTCCTCGATCCTGGTGTTTCATCGCAGCGGCAGAAGTGACGGAGACAGCAGCGGTGTGAACCCAAGGACAGGGGGCAGCTCTGTGAAACCTTGCCTTAAATACAAGATGAAAAGAGGGGAGAGCACATAGCTCAGAGCACAGAGCCTGTACGACTTGCTCAGAGCCCTGGGTTCTATCTCTAGTGCCATTTTGTTTTTAAAATGTGGACCGAGGAGATGGCTTAGTGGGTTAAGTTCCTGGCACACAAGCATGAGGATCTGAGCTCGGATCTCCAGAACCCTTGTAAAGCTGTCCGTGGTGGCACTTTGTTGTCAGGATGGGGAACAGAGGCAGGGGAATCCCGTGAAGCTAGCCTGGCATCTGCAGCTACAAGCCGCACAAGACTCTTACCTTTTACAAAATTATTATTATTTTATTATTATTGTTTCATGTGCGTGGATTCTTTACTCACATGTATATCTGTGCACCATATGTGTGCCTGGTACCCTCGGAGGCTAAAGGAGGATGTAGAGCCAGAGTTACAGATGGTTGTGAAATGCTGTTTTGGGGTTGGGAATTGAACCTTGGTCCTATGGGTCAGTAGTCAGAGATCTTGACCGCTGATCTATCTCCTCAACCTACCTCTTTTAATTTTTTTGAACATTTATTTAGTTATTTGTGTGTGTGAGAGAGAGAGAGAGGAGAGAGAGAGAGAGAGAGAGAGAGAGAGAGGAGAGAGAGAGAAAGGGGAGAGAGAGAGAGAGGTGGGAGGTGGCATGGCATGGCATATACGGAGGTCAGAGAACAACTTTCAGGGGTCAGTTCTTTCTCTTCACCCTGTGGTTCCCAGAGATCCAACTCCGGTTATCAGGCTTGACAGCAAACACCTACTGAGCCATCTCAACAGCCAAGAGACTCTATTTTCAACAAGGTTGCCGATGAATATCTGCACAGGAGGTTGTTTCCTGAGCTCTACATGTGTGCCACGGCACATGCACGCCTCTGCTCACACACGAACATTCATGCACGTGCACAAGCATGTAAGCATACACAGGAATTTTTTTTAACGTGGTATCTGTCTACAATGGTGTCTACACAATTAAGCAGAATGGGTATTTATGAGACTCACAGACAGAATGCTGCCAGATGTGGACTCACAGACAGAAGGCTGCCAGATGTGGAAGTGGATACTCCAAGAGAAAGCTCTCGAGTAGAGGGCTTTGTCACTGGTGGCAGGAGTCCAGACAGCGGTTGTAAAGTTCTGATGGCTAATCTTGGCTGTCAACTTGACATGCCCGGGGAGAGGAAGGCTCAACTGAAGAGTTGCCTCCATCAGATTGGCCTGTGGTCATATCTGTAGGGCATTTGCTTGCTTGCTAATTGATGGAGGAGGGCCTAGCCCACTGTGGGTGGTGCTACCCTTAGGCAGGTAGGCCTGGGCTGATTGTGAACTTGAGAGCAAAACATTGCTTCCCTGTGATCTCTGCTTCAGTTCCTGCCTCCAGGTTCCTGCTGCTAGTTTTCTCCTGACTTCCCTCAACCATCATAGATCATAGACTGTGACCTGGAAGTGCAGGATAAAATAAAACTTTCATTTCCCAGCCTTGCATTTGGTCGGAAAGGAAACTAAAATAGATAGTTGATCTTCGTGATTAGTTTGAGTGGATTTGGAATCACCTAGGAGACACACACCTCTGTGTGTTTGGGAAGAAGGCTGGAGTCTGGGGGGCTGAAGATGAAGAGGATGGAGGAGAGCTGAGCTGGGCCAAGATTCGCCTCTCTGTACTTCCTGACTGTGGAACACCAGAGGAGAGCTGAGCGCCAGGATTCACCTCTCTCCAGTTCTTGACTGTGGATGGACTGTGACCAGCTGCCCCACACTCCCAGCACCATGTGGAGCCAATGGTTTGGAAAGAGCAGGAGGGGACCTTTCATGGGCAACGGAATGTTCTAGATTTCACATTAGGTATTGTTTCAAGCAGTTATCGACCATGCAAGTGTTGGCTAAACTCCATATGGAGATGTAGGCACTTGAGCTTGTGCATCTTGTATGCCATTATTTTTTTTTTTGCTTTATTTATATGTTTTATACATTAGGGTCTGCAACATGCCTGGGGCCCACAGAGTTTAGAAGAAGACACTGGATCCCCTGTAGCTAGAACCACAATGGGGGTGCTGGGAATCAAATCTGGGTCCCTCTCTAAGAACAGTAGTGACTGTTCTTAGCAACTGCGCCACGTTTCCAGCTCCAATGCCCAGCTTTAAAATCAATACATTTTACTGGGAGTGGTGGCACATGCCTGTAATCACAGAACTAGGGAGGCAGAGACAAGGGAGTGAAGAGTTCAAGGACAACCTTGTCCACACAGTAATTAGAGGCTAGCCTGGGTTACATGAGACCCCAAGATAAAACACAAAAGCAAAATAGGCAAAATGATACATTTTTGTAACTCTAACGCCTACCAGTGTCCAGTGTTTGAATGACTGGATTTCCATATACAGAAAATGAAGTCAACGAAAATCAACTCAAAGTAGATTAAAGTCTTAAATGAAGGATTTGAAGTTATAAAGGCCACTTGATGAAAACCCAGAGAACAGCCCCATGGCATGCATTCAGACAGTAAGTGTCTGAATAAGAACCCAAAGCCTCAGACAATAGATGAGAAGAGACAAGCGTGGCCAAGACAGCAAATGTCAACACAGCCAAGCAAACCACAGAGTACAGGGACAGCATGGATAACAGAAGAAACAATCACAGTCCACACTATAAGTCAACTAGATAAGCAGAACCACAGTGTGTATAAGATCTCGAAAACAGGTGATCTATGTAGACGGTTTTCAAAGGAAGACACACTTGGGACCAGGCATGGTGGCACACGCCTTCAAATCCTGCACTCAGGAGGCAAAGGTAGGGGGATCTCTATGAGATTGAGGCTAGCCTGGTCTACATAACCAGTTCCAGGTCAGCCAGGGCTACACAGTGAAACCTTGTCTCGAAATAAACAAAGACGGATGAATTGATGGGTAAAATGCTTGCTGTATGGCCTGAGAATCAAGCAAAAATCTCAGGACTCACAGAGGAAAAAGCAAAACGACTCCACAAAACTTGCCTCTGACCTCGACATACATACTTGTAATAATCCCAGTTTTGTTCAGTTTTTGAGACAGGGTCTCACTATGTAGACTTGGCTGGCCTGAAGCTCACTGTGAAGACCTGACTGACCTCAAAACTCATACAGACTTGCCTGCCTCGGTGTCCTCCTGAGTGTTGGGATGAAAGGTGTGTGGCCCCATGTCAAGCTATTAATACATTTCTTAAGTTTTATTTTTATTTTATGTGTATGAGTCGTTGCTTGCATGCATGCATATGTATCATGTACATGCCTGGTAACCGAAGAGATCAGAAGACAGCATCAGGTCCTCTGGAACCGGAGTGACAGATGACTGTGAGCCACCTTATGAATGATGGGAGCCAAACCTGGGTCCTCTGTTAGAGTAGCCATGCTTGTAACCACTAAGCCATCTCTAAAGCCCCCTAACTTAAAGTTTTCTAATTTTAAACAAAGATTTTATATTATTTTATGAGTGGTTTACCTTCATATGTCTGTATGCTACATGAATGTCTGGTACCCAGGGAGACGGGAAGACGGCATCGGATGTCGGATTGGAATAATAGACAGTTGTGAGTCACCACGTGGGTGTTGGGAATCGAACCTGGGTCCTCTGCAAGAGAAAAAAGTGCTCTTACGCAGCCAGGCAACTCTTCAGCCCTCTTCCTCTACTTAATTTTCTTTTAAAAAAGAAGCCACACAGGGTGGGGGAGATGGCTCAGCCTTTAAGAGCAGGCGTCTAGGCACGCAGGTCTCAAGCTGATGTGTGTAGTCAAGGCTGCACCTAAATTCTCACTCTTCCCTCCTCTATCTCTAGGGTCGAGCACTACAGGCATCCCCACCAGGCCAAGTTCATGCGGTGCGGGGTTGAACCCGGGGCTTCATGTGTACTAGGCAAGCATGCCACCAGCTAAGCTCCGTCTTCAGCTCTAGGCTTTACTTTTTACATAGACCTCTGTGATGTGAGCCCTGAACACCTCAGTATGTCACTTAGTGTCAAGCAGGTGGAAGGCCACCAGGAAATATTGGTTTTATGGATGGAGGCCCACCTTTTCTCTAAAACATCAAACCTGGCAGAGAATCTGTTACCGGCAACAGAAAACGTCCCAGCGAGAAGAGCAGTCCTAAGAACTGGTTAGCTGTAAACGCTCCTTTGATGGGCCCACTAGTCAAGTCTCTGTTCTCTCCTCAACTATAGAGGGTTAATGAGTCTCTGAGAAGCCACATGGCTTGCCCAAGGCCGCACACCACTGGTTCTAGCCCGAGCTACACACTTCAGACTCCAATACACCTGAGCCAGCTGCAACGCTAAGCCCGCAGGGAAACATTCAGTCCTACGGGGGAGTGAAAGAGAAGGTCTAGAAAGAGCTACAGGGAAGAACCGCAGAGTCACAAGAGCCATGAAAGTTGGTGGCCACCCCAGGCAGACATCATCACCACACCAGAAACTCTGTGTAACCTGGAGAACTTGGTACTCAGCATTGTGGGTCTAGGAATCTTTCAGAGGTGCCTTGGCTCACCTGTGATCTCAGATGCCATCTGCCTCCCCTTTGACTCTGAATAGTGGAATTTTCCAGGGCCTGCCTGAGGTGTGACATTACAGCACCCTGAAGGTAGAGGTGGTGGATCCTATTCTGCAGCCTAGGCTGACCTTGAACTTGCAATAGACCTACTTACTGCCTCAGTTTCCCAAATGCTGGAGTCACAGGTGCTTGCCACCATCCCTGGCCTGGTTGTCTCTGATAACCCAGAAAAGGATTTATGGAAATCACTTTGATTAAATTTTTTTCAGAGGATATGAGTTGGCACTGTCATCAATACTGAGTTTGAGCCCTGGGACCCACATGGTGGAAGTAGAGACCTGACCCTTGAGTGGAATCCTCTTACCTCCATACAACTCCACCCCCGACATAGTCACAAAACAAACAAAGATGCGGTGGTTTCAAAATGAATAAACTGAGCACCATGACCCACACCTTTAATCCCAGCAGCTGGGAGGCAGAAGTAGGTGAATCTCTGTGGGTTCGAGGCCAACCTGGCCTACATAGAGAATTCCAGGCCAACCAGGGTTACATAATGAGACCCTGGCCCAAACTAACTCAATCAACAAGAGAAACTTCTCTGAAATTTTTTGTTTGAGACAGAGTCTGCTTGAGACTATAATTCCTAGACTCAAGCAATCCTCCTGCCTCAGTGTGGTGAGTAGCTGGGACTACAAAGTAAATGTCTCAGTGATCTCTAATATAGAAAAAGGGGAAGGGACTTTTTTTGTTTCTCATTTATTTTTTGAGAAACAGTGTAATTATATAGACCAGGTTTAGTGCATATAACCCAGCCTGGTCTTGAACTTGCTATGCAGCTAAGAGATTGATCTTGAATTCCTGATCCTTCTGCCTTCACTTCCCAAAGGCTGGTATTAGTGGGCCTGAAACATGAACTGAATGTTCTTTTGTGCTCAGGGCCTCCCCTGTGCTAGGCAAGTGCTCTACCACTGAGTTGTGCTCCCAGTCCCACCAAGTTGTGTTCCCAGCCCTGTACCCAGCTTCTGTGCAGTTAGTGTTTGATCCTCATATGAACAAAATCTTTTTGAGGTACTCAATAACTCCCCCCTCCCCCGCAAGCAGGGTTTCTCTGTGTAGTCCTGGCTGTCCTGGAACTCACTGTATAGCCCAGGCTGACCTCAAACTCACTAACATCGACCTGCCTCTGCCTCCCGAGTGCCGGGATTAAGGGTGTGTGCTAGCACTGCCTGGCTGAGGTGCTCAGTCACTTTGTGAATGTAAAGGAGCACCATCCAGGGAGGATCAGCTCTCTGAGGGCGCAGGTGAGCTTGCAGCTTAAGGGATAAACCCAGCAGACTGCAGAGGACAAGGCAGTGGGGGCGAACCCTCATGGGGCCAGGACTCTGGAGTCCCCTCAACACCCTTAGCAGATGGCCTCGCCGGGGCACACAGTGGCCACCCCAGCCCTCAGAGTACCGTCTCACCATGTGGACCTGGGGCTTGGCGATAACCGTTGCTCTTGGGCCTCCCACAGAAAGAAGAAAACGTCTAGGATGCTGAGCATGGGTTTCCATTTAAGATAAGCCTGGGTAAAGGGCTTGCTCCTCTGGTTCCCACTTGGCACAGAGCATACCCATGGTGGGTAACAGTACTGGTACCCAGCCACACAGGGCACAGAACTGCCAGATACCGAGCATCAACTCATCTGGATTCTCCCATCATCCCCATAAGAGGTATCCTGGGAATATTTCCATTGCAAATGTGGAAACTGTGGGCTTAGCTGATGTCAGATCCGGCAAGACATCAAGTGTGTCCTAGTTGGAGGCAGTCACTTCCATGCTACCTGGTTCCACAAAGACCTGGGGTGGGCTCTGGGGTCAGAGAGCCAAGTTCCTTCTGTCCTCATCTCTCACTAGACTTTCTCTCACCTGTCCAGGCCTCAGTTCCCACCCCCAAAATCAAAACCAGGGCTGGAGATGGCGCTCCGCTGGTAGAGTGTTTGCCTAGCATGCACGGAGCCCTAGGCTGGATCCCCAGCGCTGCTGAACCTCAGGTACTTGGTGCACACCTGAACTCCCAAGATGGGGGAGGTATTTGATAGGAGGATCAAAAGTTCCAAGGTCACCCTCAGCTACACTGAGGGTGTAGCTACATGAGACCAGCCTAGACTATATGAGACCCTGTCTAAAAATAAGTTAAAATAGAATAAAGAATAGAAAATATTGTCAGTTGTTTGGTACGGAGGGACAAGGAACAGAAACACGTAGCGCCCTCATTCTATGCGGAAGGACTGGTCCTTAACAAAGGAATGGGGATCCTGCATCTGTGTGGTTTAAAGATGGGCATCTGACAGGGGCTGGCTGCCCGGTCCCCTCTGGAATGAGCCTCAGTTTACATGTGTCATCTGTCCACCTAGCCACTTGGGCCCATCAAGGTCCTCCCCTCTGCCCTTGTCTGCTCTGTATGAATTCCCAAAACATCTCAGGCCTTGTGCTGGGAAGTAAAGGGACCCACATCCTTGACTTCTGGAGCCTCACGCTGGACAGCAGGAGACAAACCTTGGCAGAGATGGCATGAGGAGCCCCTCAGCGAAAAGGACTGTGCTTGCTTCAGCAACAGGGGAGGAATCAAACAGCCCCCCCACATGAGGCTGAGGAAGGCATCCTCACAGAACTGTCCTGAAATCCTTAGGGTCTTGAGGAGCAGGCTAGAGAGATCCTCAGATGAAGCCAAGGAAGGGGACAGAGTTCAGGGACTTGGGGCATAAACTACAGCATAAACGGGGGTCATTTATCTAGGCAGCTGGAACACAACATTGGTGAACAGGCAGAATTTTTTTTTCTTTTTAAGACACAGTCTCAGGTTGCCCAGGCTGGCCTCAGACTTGCTATGTATGTTGTCAAGGATGATCCAGAAACTCTGATGTCCTTGCCTCCACCTCTCAAATGCAAGGGTTTTATACCTGGGCCACCATACCCGGTTTTGTGTAGTGTTGGAGCTCAAACACAGGGAGCAGCAACTTTCTTGAGTCGCATGGGGGCAACTAAGCCAGTTCTTTGTACAGTAGACACTCCGAGCACAGACAGGAGCCAGGTCTGGGTGGGGAGCAGAGGGACAAAAGTAACAAAACCTTCAAGACACTGGGGTCAGGGAG
Source organism: Arvicola amphibius (assembly GCF_903992535.2). Taxonomy (NCBI): domain Eukaryota; kingdom Metazoa; phylum Chordata; class Mammalia; order Rodentia; family Cricetidae; genus Arvicola; species Arvicola amphibius. The sequence goes on from NC_052051.1 coordinate 6,296,940, forward strand.
GGGGACCAGAGGCCACAGCGTCCTACACCAGGTACCTCCCTAAAGGCGGAGAAAGGCAGGAGAGGGAAAGGGTTGCTGTCTTAAGTGGTGGGAAGGTCTCTCTTCGCAGATCAAGATAAAAACTCCCCACACACAAGAGGGTCCTCCAGGCGAACAGCTTTGCAGTTTTGCCCCTCCAGGCCAGGCAGGTAGCTGGAGATAATCTCTCACCAGGTGCTAAAGCGCTTGCTCCTGGATCGACTAGTACCCTGCCTGACTGAGTGGCATCTTTACACAGCACCTGTGGCCTAAGCAGAAGCCATCTGAAGGCTGTTCAGGACCCAGGAGCCTTGAAGACTTGGGAAATCCTCGGCTGAAGTTAAAGATCTAACCGGCCAGAGTGCACAGAACACACAGAATCAGGCAGGCACATTCTATAGGGCAACGCAAGTAAGGACCTACTTAGTGGGACACCCCGCCACCTCCAAGTTCACTGCACACTCAAAGCCAATAGGAATTCCTCAGCATCCACACAACTGAAATGTTTGTGTCCCCTGGGTCTTGTCTTTGGTCACAATCCCAATTCTTCTTTTTTTTTTTTTTTTTTTTTTTTTTGCTGTTTTGTTTGTTGGTTTGTTTTCCCTGAGAAAGGGTTTCTCTGTGTAGCCCTAACTGTCCTGGAACTCATTCTGTAAGACCAGGCCGGCCTCGAACTCAGAGATTCGCCTGCCTCTGCCTCCCGCGTGCTGGAGTTAAAGGCGTGCATCACCGACTGTGGTTTTGTGCAGTTTTGCAGATTTTATTATTTTGTGTGTGTGGTTTCACCATCAGGCTTCATCCTTTCCCTGTATCCGTTTAACCGTAGCCAACGTTCATCGTGTTGTGGACCTGCGGGTTCTGATGGTGGGGACACTACAGTGAGACCCTCTCTCCCCGTCTTCCTAGACACTCGATTTCTTCTTCCGTGAACTGCCTGTTCGTACTAATTACCCCCATTTTCAGTGAGCCTTCTTTCTGTCTGGCTTGTTTCAGGCACTTTCACGGCATTTGCTTTTTATTAGCTTTGGGTCTTGAATGTACGTGGAGTTGTAGAATGTGCTGGAGCCTGGGGAAGAAGCCCCAGGTTAGTGTTCTCAAACAGATGGACAGTAACTGGTGGCATCAGGGAGCATTTATTTAAAGTCCCCCCCATTTCATCTCCATTTTTCAGAATTCCCTTATTTGTGATCCGGACTGAGCTCTGGGTTGGAGGGGACTGTCACCTGTGCGTGGACACCGGACAGGACCTTGAGAACCGGAAGGAGCCATGACTTCTCTGCTGGCTTTATCTCCCTGGGTTCACCTTTGCAATGAGTTCTAGACTCTGTTCAGTCAGCTCCCTTGTTCCCTTTGCTGTACCTCTAACTCTGAGTGGAATTACAGTGGGCGATTGTTTTATAGTCTGAAGGATTTAAGATCTTTGTGCTAATCATAGTGAAATTTGGCCAGGGTTGTTCCAAAAAGGACAGTTTCAAAAACAGAAAAAGCCAAAACACAAAAAACCCCAAACAGCCAAACAGCTCCTTGACCCAGAGCCCTAGGGTTAAAAAAATGATACAGTTCCGAAGAGGTAGCCTGGAGGATGTCCCCAAGGGCATGGAGCCCTTAGTGACTCACGCTAGGGTTGCTTTTGGTGGGGGCATGGCAACTCTGGGCTGTCCGCCCCAGGTAAGGTTAAGGGGTACCTGGGGCGTAGTGCGGCTTTCCTTCAGTTTCAGGATAGTTTGCAGCAGGGTCTTTCCTGATAGGAAACTTTTCTACGGATTGAAACAATAAAAAAAGGGGCCGCTGGTGGCTTCTACCTGAGAATATCAACATGCCCTAAGGGTGGTATGTGAGGAGGTCATGGGTCTCACATCCTGGCAGGATGTGAAGCAAGGGGCAGAAGTTGTGAGTTGTGAGCTGGACCCCTGGAGAAGAGAAGACTGCAGAGGAAAGTCAGGGGAGGCTGCGGAGAGCCGAGGAAGCTTAAACAGGCTCCCGAAGTCCTTACTTGGTTGCCAGTCGGCCATCACACCTGTCCTTTGTGTCTTTCACTCAAATGAAAGTCAGGGAAAGGCAGGCCCCAGCTGTCCCCTGCTATCCAGGTGACACTCCTGTCCAGCAAGGAAAAGGACTCCTTCAGAGATGACAGAGTCCTGGCCTCTGCGGCAGCAGTTGGGACAGTCATTCTTACACTTCCGTGGCTGCTGTTGCTTTCCCCAAACCTCTATAGACTAGGGTTTTGAATTTAGAGGACCTAGGCCAGGGCCTGGGTCTGGAATGTCACCTTTCTAACAGGGCCACAGGTGGCGTGGGGGTCATATGCCTTTTGTTTCCAGTGCTTCCAACACAATCCTGGAAGGGAGTTATTTAAACGCCTTATGACATGTGTTTAGTTTCCGGATTTTCAGGTCTTCTCGTGGCCTGATTTAACAATGTAAAATTGACACAGGCGTGTTCTCCCCAGCTCTGGGAAGAAGGAAAAAAGGAAGGAGGGAGAAGAGACAAAAAAGAAAAGGAGGGGAGAGGTTGCCAGGTGTGGTGGTGTCTGTGGTCCAGGCACTCACAATGCAAAGGCAGAAGGATGTGAAGTTGAAGGACATTCTCTACACAGTGAGCTCAAGGCCAATTTAGTTTGCATGAAATTCTGCCTTAAAGACAGAGGGAGGGAGAAAGATGGGTAGATAGATAGGTAGATAGATAGATCCATCCATACATTCATTCATACATACATGCATACATACATATGTACAGAGATGTTAGATAGACACCGTAGATATATAGATGATAGATGGTAGATAAATGATACACACATACACGGGTACAAGATACATAGATGCCTTTAATCCCAGCACTCGGGAGGCAGAGGCAGACGAATCTCTGTGAGTTCGAGACCAGCCTGGTCTACAAGAGCTAGTTCCAGGACAGGCTCTAGAGCCACAGAGAAACCCTATCTCGAAAAACCAAAAAAAAAAAAAAAAAAAAAAAAAAGATACATAGATGATGAATGAATGGATGGATGAAATAAACAGATAATTATGACATCTGAGTCTCTGTCGGGAGTGATGCTCATGTCAGGGCTAGGTGCTTAAACAGCAAACACATATGACGTTATCTGCTAAGAGTGTGGGCTGACATTTGTGTGTCTCTGCTCAAGACCTGAGACCTGAGGAATGAGGTGTAGCAGGAGGGGCAGACGTGGCAGTTTCCAGAATGGAGCCCTGCTGAGCCTCTGCTTGTAATTCCCTTCAGACCTGTCGAAAGTTTCTGGCGAAAGTTTCCGGCGACAGCAGAAAGAACAGTGAGACCAGGATGTGTATTGGCTTGGCTTTCTTTCTTTCTAAGATTTATTTTAGTGTGTGTGTGTGTGTGTGTGTGTGTGTGTGTGTGTGTGTGTGTGCATCCACATATGCGTGCTCAGGTGCCCATAAAAGAGAAAGGGGTATCCGATGCCTTGGAGCTGCAGTTACAGACATTTGTGAGCTGCCCAATGTAGGTGGTAGGATCCAAATTCAGGACCACTAATAGAGTACTCGTGACTCTGACCCAACTCTCCAGTCCTTCCTTCCTTCCTTCCTTCCTTCCTTCCTTCCTTCCTTCCTTCCTTCCTTCCTTCCTTCCTTCCTTCCTTCCTTCCTTCCTTCCTTCCTTCCTGAGTTTGTTTTGAGACAGGATCTTCAGTCCAGGTCTCTGGTCTCAAGTTCACTGTGTAGGTAAGGATGACCTTTTAGTTCTGACCCTCCTGCCTCCACTTCCAGGGTGCTGGAATTACAAGTGTGTGTCGCCACGCCTGTTTTTATACGGTGCTAGAGATGGAAGGCAGGGCTTCTTGCTTGCTTGCACTCCACCAACAAAGCTACAGCCCAGCTGTGCACACCTGTTTTCAGGAAAGGGGCTGACAGTAGAGTGGACACATCACCAAAAGGACACCAGCAACTGGCCTGCTCTCACAACGTTGGTATAAAAAAACAGTGCTTAGGTGTGTGTGCGCATCTAGATGCAAGTCCCACCCTCTCTAGGCTGTGCTAGATGGGCTGTCTTTGTTTTTCTCTCCATTGTTTTTTGTTTTTGGCAGAAGGGGTTGATTGTAATTGCTCTTTCCTGTGACCACACCCAATGCACAAACACCCAGTTTTACTGCAAAAACCATGGGCTATTAATGTCTTCTCAAAACAAAAATATTTATTTGCATGGGGACAATCACATCTAAGGGCCGACTGTTTATGGGTGGCTACCTGGAAAGAGGAGGGTAGGTCAATGGGTGGGGACGGGCCTTGCATTTTTTTCTCTTTAAAACTTGCTGTTACTCTTGGAATTTAACACCCTGTGCTCTTTTTTTAAATAACGTAGTAGCACACACACACACACACACACACACACACACACACACACGTTTGAGTTAGAAAATACTATTTAAATCCGTATAAATGTTGAGTGGAAGAACACAAAATCTTGCCTCTTTCAATCTTATTCTAGAAGGAAGTCTAATTGTGAGGCATTCCGGGAGGGGATGGGCCTCTTTTTCCCCTGGCCTTCTGGTAACAAGGGGACCAACTGTTTTTCTGAGGACTGACTTTGTGTGGTGACCACTGTATTCCCCAAATGCAGGAGGCTGAGGCAGGAAGCTCATGAGTTTAAGGTAGCCTGGACTGTACCCTGAGACCTTTTTCCCTAAACAATAAACGAGGGGGAATTTGGTAAATATTCTCAGAGTTTTTGTTTTGTTTTTACAGTGCTGGGAACGGAACTCAGAACCATGAGCCTGCTAGGCTATGCAGGACCACTGAGTTACACCCCCAGCTCACTGGGTCCCTTTTTTTTTTTTTTTTTTTTTTTTTGTTTTTCGAGACAGAGTTTCTCTGTAGCTTTGGAGCCTGTCCTGGAACTAGCTCTTGTAGACCAGGCTGGTCTCGAACTCACAGAGATCCGCCTGCCTCTGCCTCCCGAGTGCTGGGATTAAAGGCGTGCGCCACCACCGCCCGGCTTCACTGGGTCCCTTATGTGTGTGTTTATGCCCATGTCTGCTTGGCGCTACTGTGTATGGAAGATGTTTGTTTGTCATTTAACATAAACCCACCACTTACCGAGTATTCTTGGATATTCCCCTATTGTGTGTGTGTTAGAGTTTTGTTCTGTTTGTTTTTGAGACAGGATCTCACTATGCAGCCATGCTTGGCCTTAAACTGGACACATAGACCACGTTTGCCATGAATTCACAGAGACCCACCTGCCTCTGTCTCCTGAGTGCTAAGATTAAAGATGTGCGCCACACACTTGGCTTTTTTTTCTCTCTTTAATTTTTTTAAAAGAAAACAAACTATCTTTTTTCACACTTGACTTTTTCTATATTATGTATCTATCTCACCCCAAATCTCATTAGGGAGGGAACTTCATTATCTATTCATCTCAACTTTATTAACATATAATTAATTGACAAATGAAAATTGCCCCTGAAGGATTAATTAAGTTATTGAATATACCTACTTTCTTATACTCTGCTGATGGAGGAGAGTTATCTGTCTATGTTTCTTTCATTGGTTAATTAATAAAGAAAACTGCCTTGGCCCTTTAAGAGGACAGAAAATTAGGTAGGTGGAGTAGACAGAACAGAATTGTGGGAACAAGGAAGTAGAGTTGGGGAGACGCTTCAGGGAGTCGCGTGGTGAGGCTCCATGCTGCTCCTCTCCGAGATGGACACAGGTTAAGATCTCTCCTGGTAAGGCACACCTCGTGGTGCTACCCAGATTGCTAAATATGGGTTAAAGGAAGATGTGAGAATTAACTAATAAGAGGCTGAAACTATGGGCCAGGCAGTGTTTTAAAAGAATACAGTTTCCGTGTAATTATTTTGGGTAAAGCTAGCCGGTTGCTGGGAACTGGGCGGCGGGAACGCAGCCCGCCGCTTCCCACTACAGATTGGCGCCCAACGTGGTGACTAAATCCACTTTAAAACCTTGCCCGCTTGGGATCGGAAAGAAAGTTCTCTGAGACCATGCCAATGGCTCACTGCTCCCTTCCTGCACCTGGGCAGATGGCGGAATCAGGCTTAGGCGAGCGGGACAGCATTTGCGGATTCCTGCCGCCATAGAGAGAGAGGTGTTTTCAGACTGCTCTGCGCGTCAGATTCGGCTGTGACTTGGATTAAAAGAGTTTCTGTGCTGCACGCTCAGTATCAAAATTAAACTGCTGAGTGCAGCTCCAATGTGGACTGCTGTGTACCTGTAACTGTGTGCAGCTCAGGGACACCAAATGACTGAGGCAGGAGCAGCTTTGGCTCTGCTCCGCCATGCTGAACTGTACTGAGCTCAGGCAGGATCTATCGTAATTACCATGATAACAGCGCAGTTAAGGTTTAGACTTGGCTGGAAACAGGCAGTACCGTATTACCTATAAGTGGCGCAACTTAAGTTTTTAAGAAGTGCTTAACATTTTAAGAAATGCTCCTGGATAGTAAAAAATTACAGATTCACAATAGGACAGATTCAGACATATAAGACCCCCATATGGGTCACAATGTTGGATGACTGTACGTAGGCTTGAGAGAGAGAAAAAAATAAATATATAGAGAATAAAGTTAATGCCTTAAAAAAGGGGTAAAGTCTTTAAAGAGACAGAATAAAGTAAAGTGATAGAGTGAAAATAAGCCACGTAAAAATGGAAAATTCACAGAGAGTCTGGATTATGTATTTTGTTGTGTTTTCTTTGATTTTTTTGACTGTAAAGGAGCTAAGTACAGAGAGACATTTCATTATATGGGCTGCCAGGCTAGACCAGAATGGACATCTTAACGGTATGACTTCAGGATTTGGATCTAAGAACATGATGCTTTGGAAAAGAGTTTCTTCTTTTGTTTTCACAGAGGATGAGACTCTGTGGATTGCTTCTATCCCAATATGGTATGATAGACCACGCCCTCCTGAAAGGTTGCTGTGAACATCTTCAAAAAATTACTTCACTCAACTGCCAACTGAGAGGAACCTAGCACACAGGTTATACCATGAAAGACCTAAATAACAACGCCCCCCATTCAGCAGGAAGCAGTTTGGAGAGAAATAACTGCGCCCACATTCCCAAATATTGTTTATAAATGTTCTTTTACATTTAAAGGGGGATATGATATAGAGATGAATAATTTGCAATGGTATGGATTTTAAGGTCAATTTGTTATATGTATATGTATTTCTGATCTTGATTAAGGTATTGTGATTGTGTAATTCATTTAAAAATGTAATGTACAATTAGGAAATATAGGTTGTTAATGGATAATCATTGATAATAGTTAAGCTTGTAGTTATGTTATTAGATTTTCTAGATATGTAGAGATATATTTCAGTTAGATAGACATTCTTCATATCTTTCAAAGACTGCAGAATATGGCATTTAATGTTTTAATAACTTAGGGTTTTTCATGACAATGAGACACGTCTGCTCCTGGCAGCACCAATCTACTTCGAGAGGAAGATGGGCATCGAAGAGGCTACTTATGGAGTTTGTTAGCCATTTGGGCAAGAAACTGCTCTTGCCTGGACTGTTCCATAAACTGGACACAAAGAACCCGCAGAGAGAGGACTGCTGAACTTGCCTAAAGGTGAGATGGTCTTTCGGGGTTCCTGATTCATGAAAGAGTCTTCGAGACATTCTGCAGGACACAGCAGAAAGTGACTGAACTGTCTTTGAAATTTCCTGCTTCATGGAAATGTCTGCTGGACACTATGGGCCTGAAGGCCGAAGATGGATGCCCCAACGGTACAGAGGAACTTTGGGTGACTGTCCAGGCAGCCAGTTGTCTCTGTCATTTCTAGAGTTTGAAAGTTGCATATGACTTGTTTACTTAGGTAATATTATATCCTTCTGGAGTCTTTGATGGAGTTGAAGAATAAATAGATAGTTATAGATTTCCTTAGTTATGATAAAAGATAAAATAGATTTAAATATTGTAACTGTAATACTTGCTTGTTAACTGTTTTGTTATATGTAATTTTGCTATGTTAAAGTTGAAGCCTTTCTTTTTTGTTTAAACAGAAAAAGGGGAAATGATGGAGGAGAGTTATCTGTCTATGTTTCTTTCATTGGTTAATTAATAAAGAAAACTGCCTTGGCCCTTTAAGAGGACAGAAAATTAGGTAGGTGGAGTAGACAGAACAGAATTGTGGGAACAAGGAAGTAGAGTTGGGGAGACGCTTCAGGGAGTCGCGTGGTGAGGCTCCATGCTGCTCCTCTCCGAGATGGACACAGGTTAAGATCTCTCCTGGTAAGGCACACCTCGTGGTGCTACCCAGATTGCTAAATATGGGTTAAAGGAAGATGTGAGAATTAACTAATAAGAGGCTGAAACTATGGGCCAGGCAGTGTTTTAAAAGAATACAGTTTCCGTGTAATTATTTTGGGTAAAGCTAGCCGGTTGCTGGGAACTGGGCGGCGGGAACGCAGCCCGCCGCTTCCCACTACACTCTGCTCCTTTATTTGTGGTGAGGACCTTGGAATCTGCTCTCTAGGTGCTTCTGAAGCGTTCTCTATACACCAAGCCGTCAGGTTGTGCACAGAGTTCCAGAGTCTATTCAGTGCCATTTAGCTAACGTCCCCCACTAGCCCCCAACACCCCCCTCACTCTCTGAGACAGGGTCTCACTATGTAGCTCCAGCTGGCCTGTAGCTTTTTGTGTGAACAAGGAGGAGCTGCAGGAGGGGACAGGCTCTTTTTCCTCTGGCTTTCCGGTAACAGGACTAAGTGCTGTCCCCTCACGAGAAGCAATTATGTTTCTGAGGACTGACCTGGTGTGGTGACCGCTGTATTCCCTGAACTCAGGAGGCTGAGGCAGGAAGATCATGAGTCTAAGCGTGTTGGGATTGCAGGTATGCACCCCCAGGCCAAGTATGAGTGTGCTTGGTAAGCACACCTAATGAGGCTGACATCCCTGGTCCCCATCTTGTCTGCAATATGTGTAGTTCATGTTTTGGGTTTGTTTGTTTGTTTGTTCGGTTGGTTGGTGGTTGGTTTTGTTTTATTTAGTTTTTAGGGTTGTTTTTTTTTTTTCTGAGACAGGGTTTCTCTGTGTAGCCCTGGCTGTCATGGAACTCACTCTGTAGACCAGGCTAATCGCAAACTCACAGAGATCCAACTGCCTCTGCCTTCTGAGTGCTGGGATTAAAAGGTGTGAGCCACCACTGCCTAGTGTTTTTTTTTTTGTTGTTGTTGTTTTGTTTTTTGTTTTGTTTTGTTTTTCGAGACAGATTTTCTCTGTGGCTTTTTGGAGCCTGTCCTGGAACTAGCTCTTGTAGACCAGGCTGGCCTCAAACTCACAGAGATCCATCTGCCTCTGCCTCCCGAGTGCTGGGATTAAAGGTTGTTTTGTTTTTGTAATTTTTAGAGAAACTTTTTATTTTATTTATTTCCTGATTTTATTACTTTAAATATTTTTTATTTGTGTATTTGTGTGTGTGTATGTGTATGAATGGATGTGTGTGCTCTCAGAGGTCAGAAAAAGAGTGACCCGTTGGAGCTTAAGTTCCAGGTGTGTGTCAGCTGCCCCACATGGTGGCTGGGCTTCAAGCCTTAGTTCTCATGAGAGGTCAGCTATGGCTCTTACCTGCTGAGCCATCTCTACAAGCCCCCTCTATTTTTTTTTTTAAATAAGTTAGATTTTTTTAAAAAAAATTATTTTACATGTGTGAGGGTTCTGCCTGCATGTATGTACATATACCACATGTATGCTTGGTGCCCATGGAGATCAGGAGAGAGCATTGGATCCCATGGGACTGGACTAATAGATGTTTGTAAAACCACCACGGGGTCTGAACCTGACCCCTCTGCAAGAGCAACCAGTGCTCTTGACCCCTGAGCCATCCCTCCAGCAGCTCTCTGGATTGGGGTGTGTGTGCGTGCACACTCACGTGAAGTGAATGTATTCTACACATGTACCCGTACCCAAGGATTCCAGAACAGGGCCCAAGATCCCCTGTAGCTGGAATTGCAAGTAGCCATGAGCCTCCTAATATGAGTGCTGGGAACCTAAGTCAGGTCCCCTGTAAGAGGAGCAGATGCTCTTAACCATTGAGCCATTTCTCCAGCTCTTCTTTCTTTGTGTTTGTTGTTTGAGAGAGAGTCTCACATAGCTCAGGGTGGCCTTAACTGACTTCATGTCTCCATTTCCCATACCTAATGAACACATTTGGTAGGAACCAAACCCATCAGAGTTTGGGATTGCTTTTTCTGGTATGTGTGCCAGTGACTCCAACTACTGACTTGCTTGTGACAGGCAAGCAGAAACTCTCCCACCAGGCTCCATCCCCGCGTCAATCAGAAACACAGGCCTTAGCTTTTTTTTTTTGTTGATATCTGGAGTAGAGCATCGAGGCTTGCGACATTTGTTATTCTAGTTATCCCGAGAAAATCCTAGAATGAAGAGCATCCCTCCTATTAGGAGGCAGCAAAACCTAAAGATACTCTTTGCTCCCTCAACATGGTATTGGGGGGACGTCCTGAGCCTCGATTGCCCAGTCCAAAAACAGGTAGCAAAATATGGGTATGCAAGCTGAGCCCCAAAGATCCCCAGTGTGGGGGCATGGGGGGGGGGGTTCTCCACCTCCTGGGTCTCCTGGGCAGGAAGTTGACTTCTTATCCATGTTTAGGCAAGAGCAGCGGAGTGATGAGCGACCTGTTACTCAGAGGCTCCTGGTTACTCAGACGCACAGGACCTTTGCGTCTATGATGATTACTGTGTGCGACAGCCTGTCCTGTTTGGAAACCTGTGCCCTACAATACACTTCCCACCAGCCCCGGAGGACTCAGCACTAGCCTCAGGGGAGACAGTGCCTGTTGTGGGTTAACTCCCTCCAGCACACACTCACGTGTCCATGTATGTCTTTCCCTAGCACCAGGCACTAGTGCAAGTTTCCTCGTTGACCCACAAATACCTACCAAATAGATCCTGTGCAGTCACATGACCACAGGCTTTGGGCACGCGCAGTATCTGCTGTGGACTTTCTGGACTGTTGTATAAGGCTTTAGAAATCAAATGTGTAATGTTGCAAGGCTGGGATGTAGCTGAGTGGCAGAGCTCTTGCTAGTACCTGGAGGTCCAGAGCGCCATTCACAGCAACACAAACACACGCACACATGCACACACGCACACGCGTGTACACAGGGCACAACAGCTTCTTGTCAAATGTCAAGTAACAAAGTTGGAACCCTGCTTCCTTACTCCAGCCCGGAGCGCTCTGCCTCCACCCCAGCGGTAGGACCCATTTCTGTTCTTCTATAGGAACAATTCTCACTAACATCGTTACAAACAACTCCAAAGGCGCACCATTTCCAATAAAGGAAAAGAATGAGAACCTTCTCCTTGCCTGACTCCAAGGCTTGGCGGAGCTGAAATTGAGTTCTTACTTGTACAGTGTTCTAGTTCCCTAATCTCACTGTGAACTCTAACCCAGAGTCTGACCTTTGGAAGGTGGAACAGGAGCCAGGATGTAAGACTCTAACATCATTTACCATAAGCATGTGTTTTGAGGGACCGGAAATGTAACTTCAAGATTGCTTGCCTGGCATGTGGGGAACCCTGGGCTCCATCTCCAGCACAAAAAGCAAAATGGATGAAGGAAGAGGAATCGCTGCAAAGACACTAAGGAGCCAAAGAATTTGCCTTGCAAACCCGAAGATGTAAGTTCGAGTCCTGGATTCCACCGTGGGAGGAGACAGCCTTGGTATGCGCTCTCTCACTCACTCCCTCGTCCTCTTCCTTTCCCAATAATAACAACGATGATGATGATGATGATGGTGATGGTGATGATGATGGTGATGATGATGATAGGACTGAATGTAAAAACAAAGAAAGAAAGGAAGCAAAACATGTTTAAAAACAAAACATTGTTTTGTTTTCTTTCTTCTTTCTTTCTTTCTTTCTTTCTTTCTTTCTTTCTCTTTTTTATTAAGATTTATTTTTTGTCAGACATGGGTGGCACAGGCCTTTAATTCCAGCACGAGGGAGGCAAAAGCCAGAGAATCTCTGTGAGTTCAAGGTCAGCCTGGTATATAAATCAAATTCCAGGACAGACGAGGCTACACAGTAAGACTCTATCTCAAATGACCAGAAAACAAACAAAAATTTTATTCAGGCAGGTATGCGCGTGCGCGCACGTGTGTGCGTGCACCGTGTGTGTTCAAGTGCCAGAAGAGGCCAGAAACATCAGATTCCCTAGAGCTGAAGTTACAGATGGCTCTGAGCCACCGTGTGGGTACTGGTAACCAAACCTGGGTCTTTTGAGAGAGCCTCCAGTCTTAACCACTGATTCATCTCTTCAGCCCCGTGTTATTTTTAGAGGCAAAAAACACATCTGTATCCTAGGCTGTCCTAAAATTTGCAGCAATCCTCCTGTTGTAGCCTCATGAGTATTGCGATCAGCCAGGGTGCGCTACCATGCCCAGCAACAATGCAATAATGCTTTTCTCCTTCCTTCCCTCCTTTCTTATTTTTGACAGGCAGTCTTATTGTGCAGACCTGGCTGGCCTGGAACTCTTCTTATGGACCAGGCTGACCTAGAAGAAACAGAACTCCACCTGCCTCTGCTTTCGAGTGGTGGATCAAAGGTGTGTGCCACCGCTCCTGACTGGCTATAATTCCATTTTTAAAAAGTTTTATCTCAGTGCTATACATACATAAAGTGCTATATCAGTGCCAGAGTAGTCAGGGTAAGAGGACAGAATAGCAAGTCCATGGCATGCCCAGTGTGCTGCTGCTGTGTGCGTGGGGGACGTGCACATAGTAAAACACGTCATTCCTCTTTACTCAGTTAGGAGAGGGACTGGTGAAGGAAACAGTAACTCCTTCCGAACAGAAGGATAAAACTCAAGGAAACAAACGGGAGACAGCAAGAACATCAATGATAGCCACAAAGCGCCATCAATGCCCAGCTATCCTGCTGGCAACAGGGCTCAGTGGGTGAAGACCAAGCCTGGTAGCCTGAGTTCAATCCCTGGGCCCCAAATGACGGAAGGAGACTTGACTCCCTGGAAGCTGTCCTCTGACCTCCACATTTGCACTGCACACCCCCAGCTAGAAAAGCATAAATAAATGTGATAAAATTTTCAATAAAATAAATACATGCTCAATCACAGACTAGACTCAACACGAGGGCATGAAGGAAAAGATGACCACAATTGATTATCGAAGGATTTCGATTGTCGCCAAAGCAGCAGTGGCGCACGACTTTAATCCTAGCACTCAGGAGGCAGAGGCACGTGGATCTCTGTGAGCTTGAGGCCAGCTCGCTCTTCAGAGTCCTGGACAGCCAGGACTACACAGGGAAACTCTGTCTCGAAAACAAAAGCAATCAGACAAAAAAATTCAAGCGTGAAGCCGGGCGGTGGTGGCGCAGGCCTTTGATCCCAGCACTCGGGAGGCAGAGGCAGGCGGATCTCTGTGAGTTCGAGACCAGCCTGGTCTACAAGAGCTAGCTCCAGGACAGGCTCTAAAGCTGCAGAGAAAACCCTGTCTCGAAAAACAAAAACAAAGAAAAATTCAAGCGCGAAATATTTCGGATATAAAGATGAAAGAGAATAGACCAGTTGTAGGGGTATTTGTGAGGATTGCAAAAGGACCAGAAGAAAGAGAGAGAAAGAGAGAGAGAGAGAGGGATGGAGGGAGGGAGGGAGGGAGGGAGGGAGGGAGGGAGGGAAGGAAGGAAGGAAGAAAGAAAGAGAAAGAAAGGAAGGAAGGAAGGAAGGAAGGAAGGAAGGAAGGAAGGAAGAAAGAAAGAAAGAAAGGAAGGAAGGAGGTGTTGGGGCGTGGCAACTAGAACACCCACTGATGGTTTCCTTTCGAGTCTGGAATGTAACACTTTAAGACAGGTCCACCTCACACATTCAGAGCCTGGAGTTTTTCCCTCTGTGCAGACTTCAGCTTCTCATTTGCCCTGTAAGAACACAGAAATTAGCCATAGGTATAGAATTCTACAAGGCCAGCAAATACAGCCCACAGGGTGCTCCTTTCCTCTTGGCCCTTACAGGCCTGTTTCTGTTGGGCGTTCACTTCTAGACCCCCATTGGCCGATTCAGAGACTGAGGCCGGAGGAGACTCCACTGTGTGTAGCCTGTGGCTGAAGAGAATCCACTGTGTAGTTAGCCGATGGCAGAAGAAAATTTACTGTGTGCTTAGGTGACTAGACACTTGCCAGAGCCCAGTTTCCCTCCTGGGAGCCATTGTCAACGCTAGCTCCCGAGAAGGGTGTAACAAGGAGACACATCACCCCAGGAAGAGCCTCCACCCTAGCTGAGCCTGAAGGAGGCGCCTTCTGGTCTCTGGTTGGGCAGGATCTTTTACCCCAGTGGCTGTCGCTACGGGACCTCTCCAGCTATGGTTCCTAAAGAGCAACCCTCATCGACAGCATCCCCTCTCACAGAAGAACCTTAGACATGCTCGTTGCTGGGGTCCACCCAGAACACCTGAATCGAAGCCTGGGAGCGGCCCCATGATCTGCTCTGAGATTGGGACAGCCTCGTGACCACTGCTCAGGCTCACCTGTCTCAGGAATCTGAGCTGCGGCAAGATTTCATCTCCCGTAGCCCCGGGCCAGCAGTGTATAAGGAAATTGTGATCTTTTATTAAGCTTCGTGCTGAGGTGAACCCGCACAGTGTGGAAAGGTTGCTTAATAATTGCTTCAGCAAATGCTTCCTCGAGGCTTGCCTTATATGGTCGGGTCGGGTTTTGTTTCTTTAGGTCTTCCCGCTCTCCCTGTGGAGTTGTGTTGCTTAGGCTGCTCTGAAACTCTCTACATAGTCTACAACTTTGAACTTCTGATTTTCTTGCCTCAAGTGCTGGGAGTATAATGCACACCACCAACCCCGGTTTATGGGGTGCTGGGGATGGAACCCAGGGCCGTGTGTGTGTGTGTGTGTGTGTGTGTGTGTGTGTATGTGCATGCACACGTGTGCTAGACTAGTATTCTACCAACTGAGCCGTGGCCTGTGCTAGCATTTTTCTTGGGATCCCTAGATTCCTGAGCCTCTAGGAGACAGAATCTCGTGAGGGGTTGTAGAAAAAGCAGCACTCTCCATTCTTGAATGTGAAGGTGATTCCCGAATGTAAGGGTAATAATCTTCCTGACCCCATCACTGATCTGTGCTGACAGCTGTCAACCTCCCACATCTTGGGGATCAGGCATTGAGGAAGCACCAAGGATGTGTAGAATGAAAAAGGGGAGTTCCTGCTGTCCAGCTGGTTGCTTAGGGGCAAGGTCACCTCTGATCCACATCCACTGGACTTGGTAGGTCCCAGAACTTAAGGTTGACAGATCAGAATGTCATTCCTGTTAACTGAGAAGCAGCATTTGGTGCTGACATTGGCCTGCTTGGAAAAAGCCTAGGACTCCGCAAACACAGGAATTCAGTAGGGGAAGAGGAAGAGGAGGAGTTGGGAAGGGGGATGGGACACAGAACACCCCGTAGAGCCTGAATTTCCCAGAAATAACATATACCTTCTTCTGGGGGAGGGGATTGTTGGGAAGAGGGTGTTGGGGGGGAGGGGGGGGGAGGAAGGCTTGAGTGCTGAATTCAGGGTGGGGTAGGCCTGGGTCTGAATGCTTTTCTACAGCTCTTTCCAGAGTTCCTGTTGAGCACTGGAGGAGGTGACAGGCTTGCAGACAAGTCCTAGAGTCCTTGGTACAGATGTTAATGAGGTCCTAGCTTGTTTGCAAAGTCCTGGGAAACTGTCCTGGGGGCGAAGCCTCTGAAAGCCGCTTTTGATTTTCAGCTTTCCTCTGTCTTCCCGTATTTTATGTGGGTCACAAATGTGTCTTAGTTTTATAACTAAAAACCAATTGTTTGCCTCTGATCCCAGCACTTGGGAGGCAAAGACAGGTGGATCTCTGTGAGTTCAAGGTCAGACTGGTCTATATATTGAATTCCTGGTCAGTCAAAATTACATAATAATACCATGTCTCAAAAACAAACCAAACAACCCCAAAATAGAAGAAAAACCACCATCAATGAGCCAACTGTTAACTGTAACCCAGCTCAGGAAAAATGGTAATAGGTTCAAAAATTCAAAGCCATCCTAACTACATCATGAAGTCAGTTTGGGCCACTTCAGAGCCTGTCTTGAAACAAAACAAACAGAACAATTAATTGTTAAAGAAAAGAAACAGGTAGTATTTAATCCCAGCACTCATGAGGCAGAGGCAGGCAGATCTCTGTGACTTTGAGGCCAGCCTGGTCTACAAGAGCTAGTTCCAGCAAAGCTACAAAGAAACCCTGTCTGAAAAAAAGAAAGAAAGAAAAAAAGAAAGGGAGGGAGGGAGGGAGGGAGGGAGGAAGGAAGGAAGGAAGGAAGGAAGGAAGGAAGAAAGAAAGAAAGAAAGAAAGAAAGAAAGAAAGAAAGAAAGAAAGAGGTAGTATACACCTTCAGCAAGCAGACGCAGGAGGACCTACATGAGTTCAAGATACAACCAGGGCTACACAGAGAAACCCTGTCTGGAAAAAGCAAAAAAATAACAGGGGAAATAAATCTCCCCAAACAGAAAGATGTAGTTGGGTTTAACATTCCCGAGACCTAACATCCTAGCTATCCAGGGTCACAAGTTCAAAGCCTGCCTGGTCTGGAAGAGCCAGTTCAAGGCCACATTGGAAAGGTAGTGAGCCAACAGATAAGCAAAGTATGTCCTGCTTGTCCCCCCAGCTGGTCAGAAGGACTGCAAATTCAGTGTGGGCTATTAAGCACAGACCCACCTCCTGGGTTGACACACCTCAGGTAGCAAGAACAGTTAGCCAGAAGCAGAAGTACAGAGGCCAAAAAGCAAGGTTAATGCATTCAGGGGCTTTCTCAGAACTATGGGCTTTGATGGATTAAGGTCTTTGTTCCTATTCTGGCAAGTGGTTCTGCCTGTGTGCTGGGTTCCAAGGCCTGAATGGTACTTCCATCATGGAGTTGGTAGTGCCAAGGTCTGTTGGTCTGTCGTTACTCCTGGACAACTTAGTGAGCTCCTGCCTCAAAACAGAAAGGAAAAGAGGGTTGGGATATATCCCAGTGACTGAGAGCAATTGAATATTCTAAGTTCAGTCCTCAGTACTGAAATAATAACAATAATAACTAAGATTTAACTCTCTATCAAAGGCATGAAGGGCCATCCCTCTGTCCTCAGGCTTCAGGCTGAACTCCGCACTCTTGGGAATCTCCCTCTTAACAGCTCCCCAGAGCACAGACTGTATCCCTTTCCTGCTATGGGCCAGGACCGAGCCTGCTGACTCCAGTGCGCAGGTTTGTATTAGGAGATCCTAGTCTGGGTAAAGCAGCTGACCCCTAGCATCAGGGATGGGGTTCTTGTTTGGGATAAATCTTGTTTGGGATAAAACGCGGTAGCCTGTTAGGAAAGGGAGTGGACTATATGGAGGTTTGGCTCCGGGGTCAGTCAGCTTTCCCTGTATCTCAGAAAAATATTTTGAAAGAAAAACTTAAATGAAAATGAAGGCCAAGCCAGGCAGTGGTGGTGCGAACTTTTAATCCTAGCACTTGGGAGGCAGAAGCAGGCAGATCTCTGAGTTTGAGGACAGCCTGGCCTACAGAGTGAATTCCAGGACAGCCTGGGCTACACAGAGAAGCCATGTCTCAAGCAAAACAAACCCCAAAACAAAAACAATCAACAACAACAACAACAACAAAAAAAAGATCAACTCTGTAGCCCAGGCTAGCCTCGAACCTGCTATGTAGCAGAGATTGCCTTGACTCCTTGATCTCCTTGTTTCTGAGATCCTAGCATGTACCACCATGCCCCGATGGCTCCAAACCTTGGCTTTATGCCCATTTTTAAAGAAGAAGATGATGGTTATTAAAGGGATGGCAGAGCTTGTCTCTTAATATGTTATCTCCAGAGTCTCTCCCTGGCTTCAGCTGCTGTCACCTGTCCAGTGTGGACAGGAAGGCACCCACAGTCATTGGATGCAGGGACCGTGACGTGCAATCGCTGTCAGCCGCCAGGAGAAAACCGTGCGAAGTGTCAACAGGACTTCCAGGAGGATGTGTCATCCGTCTTGTAAGATGGCAAGGACTTTAAAAGGTCAAAAGAGAACGCGGAGATCACACAGCTTTGACACGTGATCTCTGTCGTGTAGCAGGGAATGTGTTCTCTCAGTCTCCAGAGAATGAAAAGAAAATATCTATTAATTGGGGTGTGTTCCTGCCACAGCATGAACACGGGGGTCAGAGGCCATCTTGTGGGAGTCAGTTCTCTCCTCCCACCAAGTGGATCCCAGGGATCAAATTCAACCGGTCAGTTTATGGAGGCCTCAGCAATGAAAGCAACACACAAGCACTGAGAAGGCTGAGGCAGGCAGACCTCAGTGGGCTTGAGTCTACACACCCCGCATATCCAGTTCCAAGCCGTCAGGATACATGGCTCAGAACAAAAACAAACAAAAACAAAAAACAATATACAAGGGAATTAGTCTTTGTAAAGCTTTAAAAAATAAGCAGATTTGGGGGCTGGCGAGATGTCTCCGCTGTTAAGAGCATTAGATATTTTTCCAGAGTACCCCGGTTCAATTCCACATGGTGCTCACAACTCTTTGTACCTCCAGTTTTAGAGGATCTGACACCCTCACACAGGCATATGCAGGCAAAACACCAATGCATAATAAATAAATATTTTTTTTCTTTCTTTTTTTTTTTTTTTTTTGGTTTTTCGAGACAGGGTTTCTCTGCAGCTTTTTTTTTTTTAGAGCCTATCCTGGAACTAGCTCTTGTAGACCAGGCTGGCCTCGAACTCACAGAGATCTGCCTGCCTCTGCCTCCCGAGTGCTGGGATTAAAGGCGTGTGCCACCACCACCCGGCTTTAAATAAATAATTTTAAAAATTAATAAAAATAAGATATTGAGACTAAAGATGATGTGGCAGAAGGCTTGCCTTTGCCTAGCAGTTGTAAGGCTCTGGGTTCCCTCCCCACAATACACGCCACTCTCTCTCTCTCTCTCTCTCTCTCTCTCTCTCTCTCTCTCTCGTACATGCACACACACACTAAAACCCACTGACAAACAGTAACCAAGCACGCTGTAATTTCATTGTCAACTCAGACTTTCTTTTCTTTTTTTTAAATTTAACTTTATTTCGTGTGCATTGGTATAGTGATGTTAGATTCTCTTGAACTGGAGTTACAGACAGCTGCGAGCTGCCATGTGGGTGCTGGGAATTGAACCCGGGTCTTCCGGAGGAGCAGTCAGTGCTCTTAACCACTGAGCCATCTCACCAGCCCCCAGACTTTCTTTTTGAGTGGAGAAATTGAATTCAAAGTCCGAACTAAGGGCTGGGAATGTGGCTCCGATGCTCAAGTGCTAGCCTGGCGTACACAAAGCCCTCACCACATCCCAGCACCGCATAAAACCAGAACTGGTGGCTCAAACCTGGTAAGGCCAGCACTTGGGAGGCAGAGGCACAGGATCATGGGGTCCAGCTCAGCCTTGGCTGCATATGAAGTCTGAGCTGCATGAGTCTCCATCTTGAAATGAGAACAGTCAATACTACTGCTTCCTGGGTTAACCTGTGTTTGTTGTGGAAACTGCACTTTCATTGATTTGGTTACAAATAGTTCTCAAGAGCTGTGCTGTTTTTTGAAGTTCCAGCCACACTCCAAGTCCCACAGTACAATGTTAGGAAGTTCTCCTCCCGGTCAGTCCACTGCTCTCCCTACTAAAGCCATCGTCCCTTTAGTCAAGGATCTCACACATTTGCTCTCTCAGCATCAACCTCTCTCCCTCCCCACTTCTCTGTTTGTTTGTTTGTTTGTTGTTGTTTTTTCTTTTTTTGAGACAGGGTCTCGCTATGAAATTCCAGCTGTCCTGAACTCACTATGTAGCCCAGGCTGGCCTCAAACTCACAGAGATCCATCTGCCTCTGCCTCCCTGAGTGCCGGGATTAAAAGCATGCACCACCACCCGGCATTTTCCTTAAGATAGGATCTCACGTAGCTCAGGCTGATCAGGAACCCTGATCTTCCTAACATGACTCCCCAAGTTCTGGAATTACAGACCTGGGTCACGGAGCCTGATGCTCCCCTCTTTCTATTAATTTTCTCTTGTGTCCTATCCATGTAGGCTGAATTTATCTACTTGGAGGACTTGAATGAGACACCGGTTCTGTTTTGATTCCCCCCCCCACCCCCGAGATGGGACTCAATAGCCCGGTCTGGCTTTGAACATACAATCCTGCTGCCTCAGCCTCCCGACTGCTGAGGTTACAGGTGTGACCCACCATGGCCAACTGAGCTTTTGCTTTTCTCGTTGTCCACCTGACACCGTCCTCATCGTCGGTCCTTCCCCTCCCTTACCTGGCCCTCCCCGCTCTTCCTGCTCCTGCTCATACTACTGATAGAATCTCCTTATTTACTGCCAGAGCCACCGGAGCGCAGGGACCCGGCCTGTGGTCATTTCTCTTTGTACGCCCACCCCCACTGCAGGGGAAGATTCAACTCTGGCCTATTTAGCTGTGTGCATGTGTGTGTGTGTGTGGTGGGGGGTGTGCACATGCGGTGGTGAGACTGTTAAAGTAGAAACTTCTAGAACAAACTAAATGCCTTCCAGAATTTCATTCAATTTGTCTTATCTCAGGATCTTTCCATTTACTGTGGCCTTAAAGAACATTTGGCTGGATGGCCACATTTCAGAAGCGGCAGTGATTTGGCTCCGGCTGCAGCTGTGGAATGCTCCGGCGAGTGTCTGTCATTACTGGGTTAGCGTCTTATCGCCCAGGGGACCTGGTGCCACACACGGGGATCATGATGCTATCAGCACAGCTAGACTTTTTTCCAGGAAAAAATCCAGTGTGGTGTGGCAAGAAGCTGTGGAGCACAGCTGTCAATCCCGGCAGGCAGGAGGATCAGGAGCTCACAGTAACTCAGCTACAGAGTTGAGGATGGGTGGACTACAGAGGGGGGTGGGGGAGGAAGGTGAATAGGAAGGAAAGTATGCTAGTTGTTTAACCAGTCCATGAGGGGACCCCAAGGAACCCCTGATGCACATGGGCCACAATAGTACCGTGTATTATTGTGTACACTCGTTCTCAGCAGAGGTGATTGGAGACAAATACACCTGGAGGGTTTGCGCTGGCTTTCTCTTTTTAGTTATTTTTTATTTATTTGTGACCAGGTCTCACTGCGTAGCTTTGGTTGACTGGGAACTGGCTGTGTAGACCAGGCTGGCCTCAGACTCAGATCAACTTGTCCTGGTCTCCCAAGTGTGAGGATTAAAGGCCGGTACCACTATCCCTAGCCTACCCACCTCAACTCCTGCCCCAGGCTGGCTTCAAACTCATCACTTAGCCAAGGATGCCCTTGAACCTCTAATACTCCTGCATCTTCCTCCTGAGAGCTGTGGTCACAGGCTGCACCAACATCCCTGCTTTATGCAGAGCTGGTCACTGGGCCCAGGGTTTCTGGGACAGTAGACAAGGACTTTATCAACTGAGCACATTCCCAGTGTGTGCGCGCGTGTGCGCATTGTGTGTCTGTGTCTGTCTGTCTCTGTCTGTGTGTATCTGTGCTGTTTTAACTATGGCTTTGCCACTGGACTACACCTCTAGGCCTGGAGATAATTTTGATTGACACCTGGGAAAGGGTAGCAACAGGCTTCGTGGTGACTAGAGGCCAGGGAGGCTGCCACAAGACAGATCATCTTCAAAGTCAGCGGGGCGCTAGGAGACCTTGACTCACTGTGCCTTTAACCCTAGTCAGAAGGAAATTGGATTGAATTTTTGAGATTTTAGGGAAATGGGTGTTAAGATGAAAAGTTTTTCAAGACTTATTATATCAGGTGTAGGTGTGTTTTGCCTGCAGGTATGTAGGTACGTGGTGAGTTAGGTGCGTATCCCCAAGAGGCCCTGGTCGTGAGCCACATCTGCAAGAGCAACAAGTGTTCTTGACCAGGGAGCCATCTCTCCAGACCAGTTGGAGCTTAGTCAAGCTCCCCGGGTCACTCCAGAAAGCCTCCACCGCCAAGGACACACTTGAGCTATTAACCCTGACATTTCCTTACAATGGAAGCAGAGGCTCTGAAAGCCCCGGCAGGATGCCCTTTTCAGGTCCCCTTTTGTTTGTTTTAATGCCTCTAGTGTTTTCTAAAGTGACCCCAGCCACACTTAAAGGTTGTTTCTTCTTTGAAACCCAGTGGGGTGTTAGACAGAAACATTTAGCATTTCAAGGGCCCAGGCTGTTATTGGGAATCTCCGCCTGCAGAGGCTTTGTTTTCTGGCTTCTGCCCTTCCTCCCTTTTCAAGCCCAGAATTACCCTCTGAGTGTTCCCTGATGGACTGGTGGTGACCTCTCCCCTCCAAGCCGCCCCCAGCTGTTCCAGTTTTTCTGCTTTTAGGTCAGGAGATAAAACTGTCCTCCTGCCATGCCCACACCTGTCCCGGCACACCTGCTCAATCCTGTATTGAAGATGAAGCTCCGGGGACCATAACTGCTGAGTCACCGGGCTGGGGCGGGGGTGGTCTGCAAAGATTGCGCAAAAGATTGCACAACTTCTCAAAAAAAAAAAAAAAAACCACTCCTAGAGAGGGTCTTCTTACTGCACCAGACCCACGTATGCCTTTCACCTAAATACATGCAGGAGACATAATTTCCTGCCATCCACGAGACCCCTGAAGGGAAGCCCAAGGCACATGTCCTTATCTGAAAAGAAGAGGCAGCATTACAGGCTTGAGGCCCTGTCCAGTTGGATGGCAATAAATTTGTGAGTGCAAAGTACAGGGTTGGGGGGGGAGGGGGGGGACCCTCACAGTTCAGTTTTCCAGTCAGCCTCTCACCCACATGGAGGGCAGTGATTCCAGTTCCTGATGGTACCTGGCTCCAAAAGGTCACACACAGTGACGGAGATGGAGGGCTAGTTTCTTCCAGCGTTCGCAAGAATCCAGGTGGTGATGGTGACGGCGGCTATGACAGAGATAATGCTGACGATGGCTGTGGTCGTGGGAGTGATGATGTCACGGTGATGGGTAGAGAACTGGTGAGGGTAGTGGTGGGGAGGGTGGTGAACGTGGGGAGGATGGTGGTGGTGGTGATGGTTATGGTAGGGAGGGTGGTGAACGTGGAGAGGGTGGTGGTGGTGATGGTAGGGAGGGTGGTGAACGTGGGGAGGATGGTGGTGGTGATGGTGACGGTGACTTTAGTAATGAGGTGGTGTGGCTATGGGGATGAAAATGACAATGGTGGTGATGGTGACGGTGATGGTGACCAAGAAGACAGTGTGGGGCACACCTTCAGCATGGTTGTCATTGCCAAAAATACATCCAGGTGGCCCAGGCTGTAGGAGAGAGCACAAAGTGGGAGGCGTACAATGTAGTGGTTTAGCTGGGCAAGGTACCTCAGGCAGGCTTGTAGTTGAAACACTTGAGAAGCTGAAGAATGATTGTGAGTTTGAAGCCAGCCTGGGCTACTGAGTGGGACCCTGTTTTAAAATAAACCAAAGCAGCTGGGAGGTAATGATGCACGCCTTTAATCCCAGCACTCGGGAGACAGAGGCAGGCTGATTTCTTTGAGTTCAAGGCCAGCCTGGTCTACGAAGTGAGTTCTAGGACTGTCAGGGCTGATACACAGAAAAACTCTGTCTCAAAAACCAGTAGATAGATAGATAGATAGATAGATAGATAGATAGATAGATAGATAGATAGATGATAGAGATGATAGATAAAATAGTAATGAACAAGTAACAACTATCACATAATCACTGTGTCAAGCAAAATTGGGTCCTAACAGAAGTCCCCTGCCCGCTGGCTCCAAGAAATACCATCCCTGGAAGGGAAGATATGAATGTATTCTTGTCCTCAAGCCCTGCCTGACTGAGATTACCTTTGCTCAGCTGTCAGCTCAGACACCATCCCAGCTAGATTCCCATTTTAAGGATGCCTCTTTAAATCCAGTGGGCCAGGGCCTGCTACCTGGTGACAACCACCCCCTCATCTCTCCCATTGGAACCTCCACCCACCAGGACCTGTCCTGCTCTGGGAGGGATAATAAACCCAGTTTTGCCAGATTAACAGGTTTTTCTGGTGGACTTAAGCCAGTGGAGTTGAGGCCCTTGAAGGCGTTCAAAATGGTTTTTTTGCGTGTGCTTATTCCACACAACAGAAAAAGCCGAACTTGGTAGGTGCCAGCAGGCACCAAACGATGTTCACATCTGAACCTCAGCACCTGTGGGCACCCTAAGAAAATGTGGTGGACTGCAAGGATGCACTCAAGGAATGGAAGATGAGAAGTGAAGCCGTGGGAGATCGTGGGGATGGGCAGAGGTGACACACAGGGGACAGGGTGCCCTAATTTGTTCTCTATTGCTACGACAGAACATTCTCACCAAAAGGAACTTGGAGAAGAACGGATCTATTTGGCTTAAACACTTTCCCATCAGGGTCCATCGGGCTTGTTGATCACTGAAGGAAATCTGGAAGCAGGAACTAATGCAGATGCCTTAGAAGAGAGCTGCTTATTGGCTTTTCTCTCCAAGACTTGCTTAGTCTGCTTTCTTATACTACCCAGGAGCACCTGCCCGGGAGTGGCACTGCCCACAGTGAGCTGGGCCCTTCCACATCAATTATCAACAAATGCCCCACAGATATGCCCACAGGCCAATCTGAGTGAGGTAATTCCCCAGTTGAGGTGCCTTTCCCCAGATAACTCTAGCTGGTGTTAACTTGATGGAAACAAATAAATAGCCACACAGAGTGAGTGGCTATCAGAGATTGCCGCTGGCTTCACAGATATGAAAAGCCGAGTGAAGGAACACACACTGTAGCCACTGGAATTAAAGACAGCTTGCTATCGGAGTGGCCAGGTATTCTGCCACCGGGCACTCAAATCACCACACCCACACACCCACAGCTACCAGTCTGCGTTCTCAGGCAAATGTTTCCTCTCTCCAGGTGCACACGATTGCACAGCCGTCTCCAAGTAGGCAAGGAGCTGCATCCATATTTCAGAGGCATGAAGCAAGCTGCTGAAGGCACGGCCATAGGATCAGCTTGGGTGGCGGTGTCTTCTTTGTGTCCTCTACCCCCCCACACAAAGTTTTGAGAGCAAAAAGAAAAGCACCTAGCCCCCTTCCCCTTCGTAGCTCCTTCATTCCTCCCAAGCCCATGAGTGGAAAGATTCCTGTCACCCCAACCCCGGCTGAGTCCCAACTACTTCTGAAGGGATAGGAAAAGAATTGAAGTAGTGTCCGTCCTGTCTATAGCCCGCACATGGCCTGGGACATTATTAGCTGGGGATGGTGGTGTGTAACTTTATTTTGCTTTGTTTGCCTTGCAGAAGATGGAGGTCAGGATTTCAGCATGTGGAACGAACACTACCACTGAGCCCCACCCTGGAGGCGGCTGCAAAGTGTTGCTATGAGTGGCTTGTGGGGAGGAGAATCAGGCCCAGCTTCTCCTCTGGGTGATGCTTGCTCCTCCACCCATCCTCTTCTCTCATCAGACTGTCCCAGGTCTCCAGGGGCGAAGATTTTGCTTTCTGAGGGGAATCTGGGGTATTTCCAGCGAGGGATGTCCCAACTTCTCTTCCCTGGGTGCACTGTCAAGTAGGTAGCATGGGTCCATCCTTCCCAACCCTGAGGCACTACACAGAGCAGGCAGGTTCTCTGGTCCTCTGGCTCCTGAAGCAGGGTGTGGTCCAAAGCTGCTGAGGTGCCTTCAGGAGAGCAGGAAACACCTGTGGTGTGTGTTTGTGTTTGTGTTTGTGTGTGTGTGTGTGTGTGTGTGTGTATACTTGGCAAGCCTTCAGCCACCGAGCCTCACCCTCAGCCCAGCATTGCCATTTTGTTTCTCTTCATGTTTTGAAACACAAGGAGTGGAACTGCTCTGTGGGTGAAGGGTTTTTCACACAAGTGTGAGGACTGCATTTGGATCCCGGTACCCATGGAATGAGCTGGGTGGAATGGTGTGTGCCTGTAATCCTGGTACCCATGGAAGGAGCTGGGTGGAATGGTGTGTGCCTGTAATCCTGGTACCCATGGAAGGAGCTGGGTGGAATGGTGTGTGCCTGTAATCCTGGTACCCATGGAAGGAGCTGGGTGGAATGGTGTGTGCCTGTAATCCTGGTACCCATGGAAGGAGCTGGGTGGAATGGTGTGTGCCTGTAATCCTGGTACCCATGGAAGGAGCTGGGTGGAATGGTGTGTGCCTGTAATCCTGGTACCCATGGAAGGAGCTGGGTGGAATGGTGTGTGCCTGTAATCCTGGTACCCATGGAATGAGCTGGGTGGAATGGTGTGTGCCTGTAATCCTGGTACCCATGGAAGGAGCTGGGTGGGACATGGATACACACACACGAGAGAGAGAGAGAGAGAGAGGGGGGGGGGGAGGGGGAGGGGGAGGGGGAGGGGGAGGGGGGGGAGGGAGAGGGAGAGAGAGCACAATGAGTGAGTGTACTGGTGTGACCCAGGCCACAGAAAATACCTAAAGTCTTTATTTTGTTTATTAATCTTTGGGACAGGGTCTCTCTATGTAGTCCTGGCTGTCATGGAGCTTGTTATGTAGACCAAGCTGGCCGAAAACTCACAGAGATCCTCCTGCCTCTCTGCCTGGTCTAAAACTGTAGAGACTCTGAAGCTAGCCCCCCACTTACTATCCCCAGAACACTTACTGTCTCCATTCCCACTTTCTCAAGACAGGGCCCCACAGATTCCAGGATGGCCTCAAACTCTATGAGTTCCTGTGAATGGCGCTGAACTCCTGATCTGCCTGCCTCCACCTCCCAAGTGCTGGGGTTACAGCCATGTGTCACCACACCTGGGATAAACTGTTTTAGGACCAAATCCAGGGCTTCCTGCATGGGAGGCAAGCACTCCACTAGCAACAATCGAGTCATGTGCCCAACCCAACACTTTCTCCTCACAAGCCTCCAGAAGAGCTCAGGGCCTGTGTGGGGAGCACACACATCAGTGGTGATGAGCCTCTTGTTTGGGTCTAGTGGTGATGTTCAGCTCCCTTCTTTTCTTGACCTTATAGGGGTGTCCATCCATGGCCCATGGGTTGTGAGAACATACCTACATTTATTTTAGATGGCGTTCTGACCCCATGTTGTCACCTGTATCAGTCATCTATGAAGTTCACACTTGAGAACTAGGCAGAATCACAGTACAATAAAATAAAATCTTACCATGTTCTCTGATTTCATGTTGGACCATGAAGTTGTCCTAGGTGATAAGTTGGACACCCCCCGCATCACGCTATCTCCCTGGGCCGGTTTCCTATCTGTATATAGGGCTATTAGCAAGGCCTCTGGAAAGGTGAGATAGCATAGCTATAAAGTACATATTTTTGAGTCTTCTTCATGAGAATGAGCACTTTTGTCAGATGTGGATGAAGGGCCGCAACCTCAGACATACAGTTTACAGCTGCCGTGCAAGGCTCCAGATAGCAGCGCAGTGTCCCGAGGCGAGGGCCCTCTTCCCTCAGCCTTCCAGTTTCCTCTTCTGCAAAGCCAGGGAGCATTGGGCAAGATCTTCGCCAGATGCCTGACATTCTACACACCTAGAGCATG